>NC_140247.1:2210000-2345000 GCF_949987555.1 Borostomias antarcticus | reverse complement strand
TGTTCATGGGCATTCTTGTAAGCCTACTTTGTGGTAGGAAAATGAAATATTAAGTCAAATGGTAATTACTTCAGAGAAAAGGAAGGAAGGGCAGTGCTGCCAGGGAATCAGAGTAGACCTTTGTAGATTCAAGAGAATAAAAATAATAATGATAATAACTAGAAAGTACATTTCCTGGAGAAAATGTGAGGTGGGCTAGCTGCTGCAGCTGTATGTAACAACTACTGCTAGAACTACTACGGACCAGGCAATCTCCATGCACCCACCGGTGAAGACCATGTGTCTCTAGCCCACTCAGGGGCAGAGTTGTGGGGCCCGTGGCGTGGATAGTGCTGGTTAGGCCCCACCCCCTTGGGACGCAGCTAGTCGGGGACAGTACAGTGACCTTTGGGCAATTTCCATGCATCCACCAATGAAGACTGTGTCTCTAGCCCACTCAGGGGTTGAGTTGTGGGGCCCGTGGCGTGGATAGTGGCGTGGTGGTGAGACTCCACCCCCTCAGGTCAGAGCCAGTCGGGGACAGTGTACCCCTCTCCGGGCCACCTACCTGACTCCACCATGAAGACCTCCGGGCAGTCTCCTTGCACCCACTGGTGAAGACTGTGTGTCTCTAGCTCAATCAGGGGCTGAGTTGTGGGGTCTGTGGTGTGGTGGCGAGACTCCGCCCGATTGGTTCAGAGCCAAGCGTGAACAGTGTAGGCCGCACCGGGCTATCCACCTGCCTTCACCAGTGTAGACCGTGTGTCTCCAGCCCACTCAAGGGCTGAGTTGTGGTGTCCGTAGCATGTTCAGTGGCGTGGTGGCAAGACTCCGCCCCCTTGGGTCAGAGCCGTTCGTGGACAGTGTAGGCCATGCCGGGCTACCCACCTGCCTTCACCAGTGAAGACCGTGTGTCTCTAGTCACCTCAGAGGCTGTGTTGTGAGGTGTGTGGCGTGGATAGTGGTGTGATGGCGAGACTCCGCCCCCTCCGGTCAGAGCAGGTCGGGGGCAGTGCACTGACATCCGGGCAATCTCCATGCACCCAACAGTGCAGACCGTGTGTCTGTAGCTCACTCAGGGGCTGAGATGTGGGGACAGTGGCATGGATAGTGGCGTGGTGACGAGACTCCGCCCCCTCGGGTCAGAGCCGGTCGAGGACTGTACTGCTCCCCGGACCACCCACATGCACCCAACCGTGAAAACTGCGTCTTTAGCCAACTCAGGGTCTGAGATGTGGGGACGGTGGCGTGGATAGTGGCGTGGTGGCGAGACTCCGCCCCCTCAGGTCAGAGGTTGTGGATGGTAGGTCAGTGATTGCCAGGCCATCCCCATGCACCCCTCATTGGAGACCATGTGTCTATAGCCCACCCCGGGCCGAGCAGTAGCTGTGGAGGTGTTGCAGTAGGTGTTTGTTATAAGTACTGCTAGTACTACACTCAAAAATAGATTAGACCACTCATCATAACTCATAGTTTTATTGAGTTCAATAGCTGAAAGAGGAGAAAATATATTAATATGAGTTTGCAGCCTGAAAAAGTATAATTCTGAATATTTCTTTGAATATAAGGAAGGAAGGAAGGAAGGGAAGGAAGGATGGAAGGAAGAAAGGGAAGGAAGGGAAGGAAGGATGGAAGGAAGAAAGGAAGGATGGAAGGAAGGAAAGAAAGAGGGAAGGAAGGATGGAAGGAAGGGAAGGATGGAAGGAAGGATGGAAGGGAAAGAAAGAAAGAAAGAAAGAAAGAAAGAAAGAAGGAAGGGAAAGGAAAGGAAGGAAGGAAGGAAGGAAGGAAGGAAAGAAAGAAAGCAAGAAGGAAGGATGGAAGGAAGGATGGAAAGAAGGAAGGAAGGAAAGAAGGAAGGAAGAACAGAAGGAAGGAAGAACAGAAGGAAGGAAGGAAGGGAAGGAAAGCAAGGAAGGATGGATGGATGGAAGGAATATGAATGCTACCACAGTAGTCATAAAAGGGTGCCTGTACAGAGAGCCTGCACGTGTCCCCAAATTCAAATCCCAACTGACACTGTGAGCATCCTCTCAATCACTTCAATGGAAAGGCATGTTGGCTTCAGACAGCTCTCTCTCAAAAAGGATGAAGGTCACAGCCTAGATATTGGAATCCTGAGAAAATGCTGAACATTTAAGGCTATGATATGTCCGTGTAGCTTAAAAACTGTAGTCATGGCGACGAGTTAGAAAAAGGGTAAAAATGCAAAATTAGCAGCTCAAAAGGTAGTGTGGGCCCATGCGTTTCAATGGAGAGCGCAGTTGCCGAACAAATCGTCATACAGAGAAAACTATAAGTCACACGGCTTAGATACTTACATTGTACGAATCAGCACAGATATGGGAACGTTTCGATATATAATATGTGTATGAGCTGTTAAAACTGTAGGCATAGCAACAAGTTAGAAAAAGAGTAAAAATGCAAAATTAGCAGCTCAAAAGCTAGAGTGCAGCGCCATACGTTTCAATGGGGAGCGCAGTTGCCGAACAAATCATCATACAGCGAAAAGTATAAGTCACACAGCTTAGATACTTACATTGTATGAATCAGCACAGTTGTGTGAACGTTTTGATGTATAATAAGTGTGTGAGCTTTCAAAACTGTAGGAGTGCCAGCAGTTTACAAAATGTGTAAATATTTTCAAAGCAACAGCTGCCACCACTGTAAAAACATAATGATACTGAACATACCACCAGCTGTTTCAATGGCACAAAAATTACTATTAAAAGTTAAATTACTAAAAAACTATCAAAAATATCTAAAATCTGAATACATCCGTTAAAGAGCTAAACATCGTGAACATTTGAAAGTTTGAATGAAGTTTCTAGCACAAAGTATGAAGAAGTAGTTAAGGGCCAAAAAACTGAGGAGAATAAGAATAATAAAGAAAGAAATAGTGGGAATATCACAAGTTGGGCTAGCTTTTACAAGCTAGCCCACCTAATGAAAAACATTCTCGTCTCAACAAAACAACGCCCCCTAAGGGTGAAAACGAAAATTCCCTGAAGTCAGGGTGAAACAGAGGTGGGGGAAAAAATGCATTACTCAAATAAAATAACACTAAAATGAAATCGCTTCATTTACAATTAACAAAATATCAATTATCTAAAACTTCCCTCTTCTGCGTTTGAGTATTGGGCACGCTTCGGACGAAATGGTCCCTTGGGTTTGACAATCTTCCCTATGTCATACTTATCTGTCGCCCACGGTGAGTCGGGCGACATGGCGTTGGCCCTGCATCCCACGAACCACAGGTGTCACCCATCTGTAGGGAAGCAGGCCGGTAACCTCCATCTCCGGTCTTGTGCCTGTCTCCTGGTTCGGCATTCATCTGTCACTCCCGGAACGACAGTTGTCTGTAAAAACACTCAGACCCGATGAATGTGCCCCTGAAAACTATAAACATGAGATATTTGACATAAACATTAAACAAATATATAATTGGGTTGTTAGGCGGTGCTGTATGCAGATTAAGACACTGGCAAACATTATCTATCCTCCCACCATCTGTCTTGTCCTGTTTATTTACCTTAAAAAAATGGGTCTATATTGGCTTGTTAAAATCTACCTTGTGGATTGTTCAATGAAACTACAGCAGGTGGCGCCGAACCCCAAGTCTGAGAATTCTCCCCTTCTTTCAGCTTGCGGTAACTGTGACACCGTTCAATCCAGTGGCCATACTGACCACAATGGTAACATGAATCGTCTCTGTCTTCACTTCGATTATACCTTTTACATCGCCTAACCCTACCAGAACGCTTCCTATTGTTTCTCTGTCGCCCCTCTGGCTGTTGTTGGTTCCACCCCTCCCCGCCTCCATTTTGAAAAGTGGGAGAAGGCGGAAAACCAGAGCTGGGAGGCGGGGCGGCAGCCACAACAGCGATGGGAACAGACATAGTTTGGGCAGGATGTGTGAGCTCTGAGTGCCGAGTCGGCGCGATATAGCTCAAAACGGAATAACTAGGAGGAGGAAGGGACTTGGAATATTCATCTCTCTGATTAACTTCCTGAGCTAACCCTCTTTCTGACTTGAAAAAACACTCATGTACTACTAGTTCCCACTTCCTGAATGCATTCCAATCTATAGCATTTTCAGGCTCCCTTCCATATCTAGTCATCTCAAACGCCTGTAACTGAGCTCTAACAGTCGCTAACTCGTTAACCGAGAGTGTACCGGACAGGGGAAAATCAGAATATCTCGCCCATAACAAAAACTGCACTCAAGCATCATCCCAAAACCTTCGTGCAACAATCTTAGCTGGGCTAGACAGCGAACTAGTATTGGTATTCATAATTAACACAATCAACGATGAAAGGAAACTTATAGTTAAACCCTGCGGCGGGAAATAAACAAAAGAATACAATTTCGAAAGAAACCGCTACGTACCTCACCCAGCAACTGGTCCTTTGTTCTCCCTCTGGCTCGATGGCGGACCACGGGAGAGCGGAGTGGTGTTGTCGTTTCCTTTGTCTCCCAGACGACCAGCTACCCGAAACCTGGCAGTTAGGATTTATGGCAGTCGAAACAGTGTCGAAAATGTAAACAATACCTACCTGGATAATAGGCGCGCTTAACAACACATACAAGACAGAGCCAAAACTCATACAGTAAACAACAAAGACAAACAACCCTGTGTAGGGATACGGAACGCAAAGGGCAAAGGACAAACAAAGGCCTACGTTAAAGACAAACAAAAAAGCATATGCCTGCCCGGCTGAACACCAGCCCCTTGGTTGGAAGCTAACTCCTAGTAAGGCTACACCAACCACCCGGGATAAAATGGGTAAGGACGCTTCTCCCAGAAACGCGGATTGGAAAACACCAAATCACTCCCAGTAGCTACCTCCGTTGGTAATTGTTCTAAAACGAAACATCAACAATCACTTCGAAGCTAGTTGGCAATCGTGCTAACACGAAACATCAACAATGGGGCTTAAGCTAGTTGGCAATCGTTCTAAAACGAAACATCAACAATGAGGCTTAAGCTACAGATGTGGGAAGTTAGAAATGTCACATGCTGCAGCATTTCACCTCGTGGTATTTGGCAGGGAAATCCCGTTTGAAATCTCGTGGGATTTCAGACGGGTGTTATTTCGTTTTAGTGATGCACCACCGTCAGGTGGCGTCTTTGAGTAGATTTAGCAGGCTGGGCTCAGTGTTTTTCTCCTATAGTCTACGAATGAAGCATCATTAAGTTTCACATTCTTTAATTTAAATGCTCTGTTGTAAAGCACTTTGAGCTGAATTTATCTGTTTGAAAGGTGCTATACCTTGTTCTCAAACACATGTTCTCTCCATCTGGATGTAATTTAATTATTACGAACACCTATATCTAGGCCTACAGTAGCCTATCTATCTCGGTAACTGACGTCGGGTCAAGACGTGGTGGCTGTTTGGTCAAATGCGCAAAATAACAGTATTGTAAATATATTTGTTAGTAAAGATATGGTGAACGTGGGGGTTTTGCGTTTTGTTTCTGGAACGCATTCAACTGGTAGGCTACTCGTAAACCCCGGAAGTAAATTTGAAGACGGGGCACCAGCTGTAGCCAAGTCTGAGCGCAGTAGGCTATATGGCTTCAGCACGATACAAAGAAAAAATAAGCTTGATCGACTTGTGGATCCATACAAAATTGACATAGTCGCCATGAGTAAAGATCACTCATTGCCAATCATATCCGGACATTAACTATCTTGTGCATAGATAGCGGCAGGTTTGACAGTGTGCGTTCACATGCACAATATACACAATATTTTGTTATTTGAATGATCTTGAATCTATATAGATTCAAGATCATTCAAATAAGAAAATATTGTGTATGTTTTTAGTTATTTATACCGGCCGCCAGCTGTGAGAGGCTATAGCAGAGGATATGTGCGAAGTGTATTCGAGCTGCCGCCTCAACCGTGCGTAAGAGCAGAGCGCATCAACTCGTGTATAGCTACAACTAGTAGCCCATAGCCATTAAAACGGCTTATTGTTTTATTCATATATCAACTAGATAATTCGATAATAATGAGTAGCCTAGTAGGCTTAAATGAATTCAATAGGGCCAAATAAGCCTTAAGTTGTAGCCTAGGCTACAGTACAATCACAAGACGCATAGGCCTAGCCTATCGTAAAAAGCGTTGCGTTCTCATAGGCCTATATTAACTTAGATAATTATTAATTATGCTCAGGTCATAATGTCCGTTGAAAATAATTCCCTCTAAGCAGAATTTGAATTGTATTAAAATAGGCTAAAATTAAATTTCCACATATTCTGATTCCTTCTAGGTCTATATAAAAAAAAACATTTTTTTAATGTGTAGCCTGCTTAGCGAGCAGTCTACCATAAGTAGTGTAGGCTATAGCCTAACCATAATGTAATATATCTAGACTACATGCATTGTGGTATTTCTTTATATAGCCCAGCCTGCAATTGTTTCTCAATAAACAGTTATGTCATCCTCTGAGTCCGAGTAGGCTAATAGACCGGCAGCTCTAAATGCCTTCCCAATCAATGAGACATGGTTGTAAAAATGATGTTTTATTGATGAAAAGGGTAAAACTGAAAAACATGGAGAGTCATTGCATTGATCGATGCAGTCCGTTCAAATAGGCATCAAAAGATAAAGTAGGCCCATTTAAAATGACCAATTACATCTTCAAATCCCTTCTAATCTTGGCCTTTGATAGGGTTTTTTCCCGCTATACTGCCATTTATATCCGAACATTAACTATCTTGTGCATACAGAGCACAAACAATGAAACGAATAGATTTCCTTCCTGTCAGCCTACTTTTATTCTTTAGGTTTTACAGAATCGGCCTACAATGTCCACACATGCATGCGCCATCTGACTAGCTCGTCACTCGCCAGCGAACCTGGACTAGACTATTGTAACCCCCCCAAATTCTTTTATATTCAAATAAACTGGATGAACCGGTTTCCTAGCCCTGGATCGTGGGGAGGGGGGTAGCCTGCGATAGCGGGTGCTTTGCCATGACCGGCCATTGAATTTGTTAGTTTGATTGATAGATGGATGGATTTAACCTCCAAAGTAGATTGTGCAAGTATTGTATAGGCCCATGTGTAAGAGATGAATGGCTGTAACCATGAACTCAGCCTGAGGTAGGCCCTACTGTAGATTATCAGCATTATCACCAGTCTCAATTTATGTCTCAATTTATGTGTTGCCATTCATTTAAACCATCTCATCTAGACTACTTCTGTTGCTGCATTTTTACATTTATGCTTTCATGATTTTAGAGCGCAATAAACATTTTCCAGGATTCCAATAAGTCCATCCATTCATCCAACTTTGTGCTGAGCGCAGCGCAGGCTGGTAGCCTACTGTCAAGGCTCACGACTGATGCACTCCCTTAACACGTCTCCCAACTTCCCAGACCATCAAGAGAATTTCAATATGAATGACCTTGGGATTCCAGGAGTCAAGGCCGTTTCAGACGGGGAGCGACATTCCGCCTGCGTTCTCGCTCGGATCAGCGGGGGACGCACGCGTCCTGCGCGCAGCGGGGAAAGCTGACTACAATTCAGCTCTTGTCGCGGGCGGGCGTGTGCAGCCTAGTTCCATATGAGAACACTCCTCGGTCCAATTCCGTATAGTAGATCAGCCTGTGTACTTTCAACGAATGTATTATTAGACATAATATCATAATAATATATATAGCCTTCAACGACCTCCTGAGCTGCCTGCCTGATGGTCTCAGGGCTTAAGAGACCGCGCGTCGTTTTCACCCTAACTATTGGCATGCTATCAATGAAAGAAAATACATTGTAAATAAACATGGTTTTAGGCTATTGTTTTTATGTAGGCCTATAGGTTAAGCTATTTGTGTTCATAAGGTAACGTCATTGTAAACGAAAGTAGCCTATAGCCTATAATCCAATTGACTGGAACCAGGGGGTTTGACAAAAGTTAAGAGGCAATTAAATTTGTCTTGACTGCATTCAAGATGTATCTTTCACATTAAAACTACATACAAAGCTGGGAATGCTAAGAAAATTGCATATGTTTGCAAACTAAAACAAGTGAACACAATTTTACAATCGAAAAATGCTTATGAGGCCATTATTTTACTTATATGGGGCAAAAGTGGTTTCTCTTCCTGCTTCTGCCTAAGCCCTCCACAATACCACAACACAACGGTGTCATGTTTTACCGAAGGCGAAGTGAAGAAGACGGTAGCTAGCAGTAGCTAAAGCAGTTAGCTAATGTTAAGATCATTCCTCTAGCTCAGGGGTGTCAAACTCTGGCCCGCGGGCCAAATTTGGCCCGCAGTGTAATATTTGCCCCCCGAGGCAATACCAAATGACTACTAGAGCTGGCCCGCCAGTATTCGATTTTGCACTGTCTGCACTAGGCTACTAAGTTATATATTGTATGGTAATAAGCGTTGCTTGTTCCATATTCAATGTTAAAGCAAAACTTGTTTGGGTCCATATTAAAATTTTCATTTGTTCAATGTTGGCCCGCGACTTTGTTCAAGTTTTAAATTTTGGCCCACTGTGTATTTGAGTTTGACACCCCTGCTCTAGCTGCTTTGCTGCTAATGCGAGTTCGTCTCCGTTCCTGCCCGAGAAACAGAAGTTGAACTAATAGCATCAAAATCAAAATAGCTACAGGAATCATCGTTGTAAAGTTAGCTATCTGCTTTTTAGCCACCGACAGCTACCGTTAATATTATGGAAGCTGCTGTCGTGAGCTAACTTGCTATCACGGTCTTATCGTGCAGCTTTACAGGCTGCTATTAGCAGACAGCACTAAAGTTGACAAAATCATACTTGCACATCATTAGAATTCCAAGCATTTATATGGGATTTATCATTCAACTAAACATGGAACCTGAATACTACCTGATATTTCAACCTGCTGCCATCAGTGATCGGCGCGTCTGCTTGTTTGAGTCATGAATATCTTACGCAGTTACATTCCATGTAGTGTCCCAAAACTGTTAAATCATTCCCCATGTAGTTCACTATGAGTCGCACTCAATACATCCATGGTAATAGGGAGGGAGTGAGTGAACCATTTCAAACACATCTCTGGTCATCTCCGTTAGCCATCTTACTCGTCCTGATGCCATGTTCCATATGAGAACACTCAGCCTAATGTATTAAACTTCTACTTGTCCCGACAGTTAACAGATATAGACCCGGCGACAGTTACAGAGATAGGAACTATAAATAGATAGGCTTTGTTCTTAATAATTAAATTACAACCAGACAGAGAACAAGGAGTTTGAGAACGGTAGGCTCATCTAATGTGCGAGATGAGCTACAGCAATGGGTCAATGAGTGGTATTACTGCGCCCCTATGGGCAGGCGAGCGGTGGTGCGGAATGCCGTAAAGCGCCTGTTAGAATACCGCGGGTCAAGTTACATTCTTATGTTCCCACATCTGTATAACCGTTTACCAGAAAATGGGCAAAATTCAACTTCCTCTGATCCTTTCGATATCCGGAGGGCTTGTCTCTTATGGCAAGGGGATGCTGCAGTTACGATATGAGCCTCCTAGCCCAAGCAACTTTGGAGATATTGACCATTTGGTCAATCCGATTTCAGGGACATTTTAAGCCATACACTGTCCTTGAAATCGGATCACTGTCCCTGAAATCGGATCAAAGTGTCCTTGAAAACGGATCAGTACAAAAGTGACCTTTTGACCTCCCAAAAGTCCATTTACTGGTAGAATCGATCCAAATGCGGGTCAGTGGATCCAAAGACATTGTACAGGAGGCATTCAGCTAGGTACCCCAGCAATACCCTCACCTCCCACACTTCTTGCAAAGGGCCTCTACAGTAGAGAGAAGATGTTGTGGGCCACCACACACTCATCTTTCATGGGAATCCTACCAAATGCTGGTCACTTACTCCCAGGACCATGCCATTGAGTATTATACATTGACATCTCAGCCACCTACTCCCTAAACACCTCATCCAGGAACAGGCCGCAAAAGAAGCCTTGGCTAGAGTAGTGTCCCATTCAAATGTCCTTGAAGGGGACAGAGACAGAATGACAGACAGACAGATGGACACATAGAGAGAAAGACAGGACAATTTGAATTGATTCCCCCATTCCATCCATTTTCAAGGATTCATTTTCACAGTGTATGGCTTAAAATGTCCCTGAAATCGGATTGACCAAATGGTCAACATCTCCAAAGTGGCTGTGGCTAGGAGGCTCATATCGTAACTGCAGCATCATTTTGCCATAAGAAACAAGCCCTCCGGATATCGGAAGGATCGGAGGAAGTTGAATTTTAGACTCCAGGCAGCTGAAAGCTGATTTATGGATTTTGCTCAAAATTCATATTGCTCGGATTGCCTCGACACTCAGCACACTAACAGAGTACCATGGAGGTATGAACATACTGTGATACCAGCCTCCTAGCACAAGCAACTTTGGAGATATTGACGATTTGGTCAATCCGATTTCAAGGACACTTTGATCCGATTTCAAGGACAGTGTCCTCGAAAACGGATCAAGGTGTCCCTGAAATCGGATTGACCAAACGGTCAACATCTCCAAAGTGGCTTGGGCTAGGAGGCTCATATCGTAACTGCAGCATCATCTTGCCATAAGAAACAAGCCCTCCGGATATCGGAAGGATCGGAGGAAGTTGAATTTTAGACTCCAGGCAGCTGAAAGCTGATTTATGGATTTTGCTCAAAATTCATATTGCTCGGATTGCCTCGACACCAGCACACTAACAGAGTACCATGTAGGTATGAACATACTGTGATACCAGCCTCCTAGCACAAGCAACTTTGGAGATATTGACGATTTGGTCAATCCGATTTCAAGGACACTCTGATCCGATTTCAGGGACAGTGTCCTCGAAAACGGATCAAGGTGTCCCTGAAATCGGATTGACCAAACGGTCAACATCTCCAAAGTGGCTTGGGCTAGGAGGCTCATATCGTAACTGCAGCATCATCTTGCCATAAGAAACAAGCCCTCCGGATATCGGAAGGATCGGAGGAAGTTGAATTTTAGACTCCAGGCAGCTGAAAGCTGATTTATGGATTTTGCTCAAAATTCATATTGCTCGGATTGCCTCGACACTCAGCACACTAACAGAGTACCATGGAGGTATGAACATACTGTGATACCAGCCTCCTAGCACAAGCAACTTTGGAGATATTGACGATTTGGTCAATCCGATTTCAAGGACACTCTGATCCGATTTCAGGGACAGTGTCCTCGAAAACGGATCAAGGCGTCCCTGAAATCGGATTGACCAAACGGTCAACATCTCCAAAGTGGCTTGGGCTAGGAGGCTCATATCGTAACTGCAGCATCATCTTGCCATAAGAAACAAGCCCTCCGGATATCGGAAGGATCGGAGGAAGTTGAATTTTAGACTCCAGGCAGCTGAAAGCTGATTTATAGATTTTGCTCAAAATTCATATTGCTCGGATTGCCTCGACACACTAACAGAGTACCATGGAGGTATGAACATACTGTGATACCAGTCTCCTAGCACAAGCAACTTTGGAGATATTGACGATTTGGTCAATCCGATTTCAAGGACACTCTGATCCGATTTCAGGGACAGTGTCCTCGAAAATGGATCAAGGTGTCCCTGAAATCGGATTGACCAAACGGTCAACATCTCCAAAGTGGCTTGGGCTAGGAGGCTCATATCGTAACTGCAGCATCATCTTGCCATAAGAAACAAGCCCTCCGGATATCGGAAGGATCGGAGGAAGTTGAATTTTAGACTCCAGGCAGCTGAAAGCTGATTTATGGATTTTGCTCAAAATTCACATTGCTCGTTTTGCCTCCACACTCAGCACACTAACAGAGTACCATGGAGGTATGAACATACTGTGATACCAGCCTCCTAGCACAAGCAACTTTGGAGATATTGACGATTTGGTCAATCCGATTTCAAGGACACTCTGATCCGATTTCAGGGACAGTGTCCTCGAAAACGGATCAAGGTGTCCCTGAAATCGGATTGACCAAACGGTCAACATCTCCAAAGTGGCTTGGGCTAGGAGGCTCATATCGTAACTGCAGCATCATCTTGCCATAAGAAACAAGCCCTCCGGATATCGGAAGGATCGGAGGAAGTTGCATTTTAGACTCCAGGCAGCTGAAAGCTGATTTATGGATTTTGCTCAAAATTCATATTGCTTGGATTACCTCGACACTCAGCACACTAACAGAGTACCATGGAGGTATGAACATACTGTGATACCAGCCTCCTAGCACAAGCAACTTTGGAGATATTGACGATTTGGTCAATCCGATTTCAAGGACACTCTGATCCGATTTCAGGGACAGTGTCCTCGAAAACGGATCAAGGTGTCCCTGAAATCGGATTGACCAAACGGTCAACATCTCCAAAGTGGCTTGGGCTAGGAGGCTCATATCGTAACTGCAGCATCATCTTGCCATAAGAAACAAGCCCTCCGGATATCGGAAGGATCGGAGGAAGTTGAATTTTAGACTCCAGGCAGCTGAAAGCTGATTTATGGATTTTGCTCAAAATTCATATTGCTCGGATTGCCTCGACACTCAGCACACTAACAGAGTACCATGGAGGTATGAACATACTGTGATACCAGCCTCCTAGCACAAGCAACTTTGGAGATATTGACGATTTGGTCAATCCGATTTCAAGGACACTCTGATCCGATTTCAGGGACAGTGTCCTCGAAAATGGATCAAGGTGTCCCTGAAATCGGATTGACCAAACGGTCAACATCTCCAAAGTGGCTTGGGCTAGGAGGCTCATATCGTAACTGCAGCATCATCTTGCCATAAGAAACAAGCCCTCCGGATATCGGAAGGATCGGAGGAAGTTGAATTTTAGACTCCAGGCAGCTGAAAGCTGATTTATGGATTTTGCTCAAAATTCATATTGCTCGTTTTGCCTCCACACTCAGCACACTAACAGAGTACCATGGAGGTATGAACATACTGTGATACCAGCCTCCTAGCACAAGCAACTTTGGAGATATTGACGATTTGGTCAATCCGATTTCAAGGACACTCTGATCCGATTTCAGGGACAGTGTCCTCGAAAATGGATCAAGGTGTCCCTGAAATCGGATTGACCAAACGGTCAACATCTCCAAAGTGGCTTGGGCTAGGAGGCTCATATCGTAACTGCAGCATCATCTTGCCATAAGAAACAAGCCCTCCGGATATCGGAAGGATCGGAGGAAGTTGAATTTTAGACTCCAGGCAGCTGAAAGCTGATTTATGGATTTTGCTCAAAATTCATATTGCTCGTTTTGCCTCCACACTCAGCACACTAACAGAGTACCATGGAGGTATGAACATACTGTGATACCAGCCTCCTAGCACAAGCAACTTTGGAGATATTGACGATTTGGTCAATCCGATTTCAAGGACACTCTGATCCGATTTCAGGGACAGTGTCCTCGAAAACGGATCAAGGTGTCCCTGAAATCGGATTGACCAAACGGTCAACATCTCCAAAGTGGCTTGGGCTAGGAGGCTCATATCGTAACTGCAGCATCATCTTGCCATAAGAAACAAGCCCTCCGGATATCGGAAGGATCGGAGGAAGTTGCATTTTAGACTCCAGGCAGCTGAAAGCTGATTTATGGATTTTGCTCAAAATTCATATTGCTTGGATTACCTCGACACTCAGCACACTAACAGAGTACCATGGAGGTATGAACATACTGTGATACCAGCCTCCTAGCACAAGCAACTTTGGAGATATTGACGATTTGGTCAATCCGATTTCAAGGACACTCTGATCCGATTTCAGGGACAGTGTCCTCGAAAACGGATCAAGGTGTCCCTGAAATCGGATTGACCAAACGGTCAACATCTCCAAAGTGGCTTGGGCTAGGAGGCTCATATCGTAACTGCAGCATCATCTTGCCATAAGAAACAAGCCCTCCGGATATCGGAAGGATCGGAGGAAGTTGAATTTTAGACTCCAGGCAGCTGAAAGCTGATTTATGGATTTTGCTCAAAATTCATATTGCTCGGATTGCCTCGACACTCAGCACACTAACAGAGTACCATGGAGGTATGAACATACTGTGATACCAGCCTCCTAGCACAAGCAACTTTGGAGATATTGACGATTTGGTCAATCCGATTTCAAGGACACTCTGATCCGATTTCAGGGACAGTGTCCTCGAAAATGGATCAAGGTGTCCCTGAAATCGGATTGACCAAACGGTCAACATCTCCAAAGTGGCTTGGGCTAGGAGGCTCATATCGTAACTGCAGCATCATCTTGCCATAAGAAACAAGCCCTCCGGATATCGGAAGGATCGGAGGAAGTTGAATTTTAGACTCCAGGCAGCTGAAAGCTGATTTATGGATTTTGCTCAAAATTCATATTGCTCGTTTTGCCTCCACACTCAGCACACTAACAGAGTACCATGGAGGTATGAACATACTGTGATACCAGCCTCCTAGCACAAGCAACTTTGGAGATATTGACGATTTGGTCAATCCGATTTCAAGGACACTCTGATCCGATTTCAGGGACAGTGTCCTCGAAAACGGATCAAGGTGTCCCTGAAATCGGATTGACCAAACGGTCAACATCTCCAAAGTGGCTTGGGCTAGGAGGCTCATATCGTAACTGCAGCATCATCTTGCCATAAGAAACAAGCCCTCGGGATATCGGAAGGATCGGAGGAAGTTGAATTTTAGACTCCAGGCAGCTGAAAGCTGATTTATGGATTTTGCTCAAAATGCATATTGCTCGGATTGCCTCGACACTCAGCACACTAACAGAGTATCATGGAGGTATGAACATACTGTGATACCAGCCTCCTAGCACAAGCAACTTTGGAGATATTGACGATTTAGTCAATCCGATTTCAAGGACACTCTGATCCGATTTCAGGGACAATGTCCTTGAAAACGGATCAAGGTGTCCCTGAAATCGGATTGACCAAACGGTCAACATCTCCAAAGTGGCTTGGGCTAGGAGGCTCATATCGTAACTGCAGCATCATCTTGCCATAAGAAACAAGCCCTCCGGATATCGGAAGGATCGGAGGAAGTTGAATTTTAGACTCCAGGCAGCTGAAAGCTGATTTATGGATTTTGGTCAAAATTCATATTGCTCGGATTGCCTCGACACTCAGCACACTAACAGAGTACCATGGAGGTATGAACATACTGTGATACCAGCCTCCTAGCACAAGCAACTTTGGAGATATTGACGATTTGGTCAATCCGATTTCAAGGACACTCTGATCTGATTTCAAGGACAGTGTCCTCGAAAACGGATCAAGGTGTCCCTGAAATCGGATTGACCAAACGGTCAACATCTCCAAAGTGGCTTGGGCTAGGAGGCTCATATCGTAACTGCATCATCCCCTTGCCATAAGAAACAAGCCCTCCGGATATCGGAAGGATCAGAGGATCGGACCGGGTGGTCAGTGGTGGTCAGTGGCGGTCAATGGCGGTCAGGGGTGGTCAGGGGGGCTTTCTGGAACGCCCTGACCAGTCAGAAGACTTTTGTGTGCAACGTCCTCAAAGTTGGATCACTGTCCCTTGAATCGGACGGTCAGTGGTGGTCAGCGGTGGTCAGCGGTGGTTCAAACGGCTATAACTTTTGAATCGAAAGTCGTAGAGCCTCGCAGATGGGCTCATTCAATTCCTCATCAAATTCTACAGTTAGCGTGATGGACCACTTCACCAAGCTGGCACACGCCTTCTACTGCCCTGACCAGACCGCCAAGCAGGTGGCGAGGAGATTGTGGGATGTTACTATTGTGGATTCTGTTACTATGGCTTTCCTGAAAGAATACACTCGGATCAGGGCGCCAACTTTGAGAGCGAGTTGATAGCGGCCCTTCTTTAGTTCTCCGGTGTCAAGAAGTCCCGAACCACAGCCTACCACCCAATGGGAAACGGGTCAGCTGAGCGTTTCAACATCACATTGGGGAACATGATCAGGACCCTCTCTCCGCGAGCAAAACAGGTCTGGCCTCAAATGTTACACACTCTGACTTTCGTGTACAACAGCACCATCCATGAGACTACTGGATATCCGCCATTCTACCTTTTGTTTGGTCGGATTCCACGCCTACCTGTTGATGTCCTGTTCAAGTCTGCACTGAGAGATGATGGTGAAGTCTCGATCCCAGGAAAAGCACACCAGTGATGAACAAAGGCGACACGCCGACATATACAACCAGAGAGTCAAAGGAGTGGAGATTGAACCCGGCGACAGAGTTCTCCTGGCGAACAAGGGAGGGAGAGGACGCAGGAAACTGGCAGACCGATGGAGTGATGTGGTGTACACTGTGGTCAGCAGGAACCCTCAGACTCACACCTTTGAGGTGCGGAATCCCATCTCGGGCCAGTCGAAGGTTGTGCACCGTAACCTGTTACTCTGCGTGAACTTCCTGCCAGTCCTGCCTGAGACTGACGATAGTGCCTCTGTGATCTCTGACCTTGTCTCTGATGGGAATGAAGCTGTGGATCTCTTCACTGAGCACCTCACACAGCCTGACTGTGCAACGGATCAAACCTCCCGTACCCGGCACTGGGTCTCTCAGATTCCTGTGGAGGATGTGGATCGACTGTCCAATGGTTCTGTGCCGCCTGGAGAGAACTGTGTGATGGACAATGATGATAATGATGTGTGTGAGACGCCTATGGATGGAGCTGTTCCTTCAAGTGTCCCAGTCCCCGAGGATGGCCTGAGCTGCCGGAGTGACCAAGACCATGTTGAGCCTAGCTCTTCTCAAGTAGCTGCATCTGGGCTGTATCCTGGAAGTGTCACGACTGTTAGGTCTAAGGCAGGCCGCATCATTAGACCTGTAAACAGACTCATCTGTACTATGAACAGTCAGAAGTTGCGCACACAGACTAGTAAGTTGAAGAAATGGGCTAGTTCTTTATTTAGTGTGAACACACTGGGTTAGGCTCCTTTTCTTTTGAATTCACTTTGTTTTTTTTGTTTGTTTTGTTTTTCCATCTCTGAGCAGTGCCATGGTAGTTGGTTGATCTGAGTTTGAATTGAATGCGAGAAGTGTATACGGGCACTTTTTATGTAATCTGTGAAGGGTCTGTGATGAGCGCTGCACTGCCCTCAGGAGTTCTTTATTGAACAGCCTTGCGGCTTGACAGGGCACATTATTGTATGTGTGTTATTCATTCAAAGTGTTGCTCTTGGGGTATAGTGGGATTGTTTTATGCTTTTATGGGGTTAACCCCCCCCCCATGTTTTATATGTGACCGCCGCTGGTAATTTGGTCCTCAACTAGGCAAAGGTAATTTTTCAGTTTTTTACAGATCATGAAAGTGCAGATTGTAAGCTTTCAAATGAGGTCTCATACATTGAAATCTGAACATAGTTGAAGAAGATATGCTTATTTGAATGCTAGTACTGCCAAATCAACTTAGCTGAGAAATCTTCCTCCAAAGTTCTCCAACATTTTCACACCTCTGACTGCCAGGTAATGGGCGTGAACAATAGCCTGGTAACCCCACCCCCAGCCACTCCCCCACTGGACGATCTGTCATTATCTGTCAGAGTGGCTGTCAACTTGGGGTATTGTCTGTCAGAGTGGCTGTCAACTTGGGGTATTACCTGAGAGTGGCTGCCAAGTGGGGTGCTCTCTCACTGATGACCCCACACTCTTCAGTCAGTATTAATCTTGTTCTTAACTGCATTCACAACACAATATAAGATGAAGTTCAAATGTAACGTTCTTTATTGTCACATACATGATATAAAGTACAAGCATAAGTAGTAAAGTGTACAAAAAAAGGCAACAGTCTAAGTGTTAAAGTGTACAGTCAGTTGTCTGTTTTATAGACAAGGTGCATAGTGTTCATTGTGATCAAGTGTACAACAAAGTAATAACAGTCCCCAGCTCAATACTCAAGGTAATAACAACAGTACTCGGCTCAGTATTCAATAGTCTGACAATGCAGTCTGTGCAAGTGTGGGCAAGTCTGTGCAACGCTTCAGTATACAAACAGGAAAAGGCTGTGGCCTTTCTCCTGCAGTGCTGTCTGTCCTGATGATCTGCAGTGAATCTATAAGCGGACAGTCTTGTTCTGAGCTGCTGTGTTGTTTGGTGGGGGACATGTGACGTCTCGTCCCTCATCAGAACAGAACTCTCTGATCTTGTCAAAGAGATACGTCTGTCTGGCCATGTCCAGTCCGGGTGGGGCTTGCACAAGAAAACCTCTGGGGGCAGGACATCAGGCTTGCGCAGCAGCTGAAACTCGACTGCCGGTGCATCACGGTGTTCTCTGGCCACAACCATGCCAGGTCTCTCAGCATCAAAACTGCAATAGAATAGAAGGAAGAAAGTACATTAAACTATTGCCCACAGTACTGGCACTCCATTTAGATAAAATAGTACCAGAATGTGTTGATTAAATAGACTAGCTAATGCATGATAGGATTAACGTATTCTCACCTGTTGTGCAAAATCAAAGCTGTAGTGCATAGTGATCTTCTTGCTGGCTGGTATGGAGGGGCCAAGGGAGAGCTGCAAATCCTCACAGGCCATCCTGTAACCAAAACAAAAAACAAAGGTGTCAGACTACCATACCTCTCATGCTCTCTCTTTCTGTTTCTCTCTATAATATAGCTACCTAGCTAAATATTAGCTGCCTCGCTGGCTAGTTTAGGAACAAAGGGCTAGCTCACTAGCTATAGCCATGTCCCTGTGCTAGGCAGCTGGCTGGATATTAGCTGCCTTGCTGGCTAGTTTAGGACCAAAGGAATAGCTCACTAGCTATAGCCATGTCCCTCTGCTAGGCAGCTGGCTGGATATTAGCTGCCTTGCTGGCTAGTTTAGGAACAAAGGGATAGCTCACTAGCTAGCCATGTCCCTGTGCTAGGCAGCTGGCTGGATATTAGCTGCCTTGCTGGCTAGTTTAGGAACAAAGGGATAGCTCACTAGCTATAGCCATGTCCCTGTGCTAGGCAGCTGGCTAGTTTAGGAACGAAGGGACAGCTCAGCTAACTAGCATGTTAGCTAACGTTAGCTAGCTAGCCTTTGTTAGTTAGTGCTAGTGCCTTTGTTATGCTAGCTAGACTTAGTCACTTAGAAAGGAGCTACTGCTAAACGACTAACGTTAATGTAAACAGCACAGATAGTATAAAGATCAGCTTACCCCAAAGCAAAGCAGAATGCTTGGCGGCAGACAACAGTGGTGTGAATCTGGTACGTCGTTCTGGTACGTCGTAATCGCGTGGTAGCAACTTGCTTTGTTGATACAGTCATCTCTGTATCACAGGTCATCAAGAATACAACTCCGTGTACGAACGAGTCCTGCTCTGCTGGAGTTTTAGCTGCTCTTAAAACTCTTTCCATGTCCTGGATGCCATCCCCATCTTCTCTTTAGCAAAAGCTGTAGCATCCATGGTTAAACTTGGGACTGAATGTAAACAAAGCCGGCGTGTTGGGGAAGGGTGGGGGGCGGAGAACCCGGAAGCAATAGCCAATGAAACCAAATCATGCTAATCGATCTGCCCGCCCCCAAACCCGACTCGAAATCAGCTAAAAACGAGCTTGGTTTGCAGACTAATTATACGTATTTCGTGAACCTAAAACTGTTGTCTGTTATAGTGAGTGGGTTCTTCACAACTTCAACTTTCGTAATACAAAAAAAAAAACAACAACGAAAAAACCAGTTTTTTTATTTATTTTGCCCCCTAGCGCATTTCGGGGTTTGCCGAGTTGCGGACCAAATCACCAGCTGCTGTCACATATGTGTTTCAGAAATATTGCCGAATTCAGGGGAGGAGAATGTAACAGGGTTGTTAATATATTTAGTTGAAGTTCGACAAAATTATTTTCACAGATTTTATAAACAGTGTTTCATTTAATCTAAGCTATATATTCTTGTACTTTTGGCATCTTACCTGGGGGCGTTCTCTAGTGAGTGTGGGTTGGCCGCAATAGATTGTAACTCTGTGTAACCGCCTTACTTGTCCCTTCTGATATGACAGTGACGGGTAATGGCTGGAGCTGCATTGTCTGAGGATTGTGAGCCAACCGCAAAACTGTTTGCATTGTTTTGCCTCAGATATCTAAAATAAAGACGGCGGCCTGTGAACCTGGAGCTTGTTGTCTGCGTGGTCTGCCAAATAAGAGGGGTTACAGAGGCAGCATTCTGCTTCCATGCCGCACAAAGCTGGAACCTACTTCCCTTAGAAGTCAGGCACGCTCCTACTGTCATGTGTTTTAAATCTTGTTCAAATTTTTGTTGTTGTCATTTTATCCATTTATCTTGTTTTATCTTTTATTTTTTTCAATTTTACCATTGTACTGCTTGTATTGATTGATTTTATTGTATTATTCAATTCCATTGTACTGTTTTACCATCACTGTGAAGCACTTTGAATTACATTCACTTGTACGAAATTGTGCTATATAAATAAAGCTGACTTGACTTGACATTACAAACTGAGTAGATAATGCAATCCCTCCTCCTTTCTTGTTTTATCTAACTGACTGATAAAAATTATAGTTTGGATGACAAGCCTCTATCAGTGTTGCTAAACCAGTAGAGTTGTTAAGCCAGGTCTCGACTAAAAACATGCAATACAAATTATTTTCAGTTATCAGATACTCTTTGATAAAGGGTTAATTGGTTATCAAAAAAGCAAGAGTACCAAGGCACTCTTCATAAAGTTAAAATGTCTTTATTTGCATGGCATGTTCAGTAAACATGCCATGCAAATAAAGACACACACACACACATAGTAACTACAGTCTTTATGTTGGAATAACTATTACTAATAACTACCTCATCATAAAGTCCCTGTACGATTGAAATACTACTGAATATGCAAATATACAGTAAAGCTTACTATATGTCTGACAGCAGTAGCAAACCTTCTAGAATGTTCCATGTCATTTATTATCTGGAAACCAGGTATAACACAACACAATATGTGCATAGTGACACCACAACATCATACGAATTAATTTCCATAAAAGTAACAGAATCATATAGACTGAAAGACTACATCTCTCCTCAATTCTACTGAGAGAGAGAGAGAGACAGAGAGAGAGAAAGAGAGAAAATGCAGACAAATTGAGAATCAGAGCATTCAGCCATTGTCAGTTTGTCACTGTCAGTTATGGTACCAAGGAACTACAGTATGTACTGAAATGGGAGAATTTGACTTGTGGAGGTCAAACATCTATAGTTTATGAATAATAATAAATACCTTGGTTGACCCAACCCAAAAGCCATTAGGTTGGAATATTCTTTGTCACTTTTGAGCGTCTGTCTTCCATCTCGATGACTCTGTACTTTAACAGTCAGAGATATCTTTTCCACACATATATTGCATCTTGTAGTCTCTACCTCCTTTCAAATGTAATTCATTCATTCATTTTAGGGTGTTGATCCTCTCAGATCCTCTGGGGTATTTATGATTCCTGTGGTGTATTTATGAGAGGTGGCTTACTTTGCAGTAGGCCTACTGCTAGATATATGTTTGTTTTTTGTTTTTTTCACAGCTGCAGTTGGAAAGTGAATACATTCCATTAGGATTTAGGTTACTGCTCGTGGTGTTTTCAGTGCTGGAGAAGTCTGTCCTGTGCAAGTGTGAGGAGGCACAATTTCCTACATCTAGGTGGTCGCCATGGAAACAGTCCCACATGTGCAACATGCTCCATCACTAAGACAATTTAGAGCAGATAGGGAGAATGAAGCCATGAGGAAAAACAAACTTGTCTCTTTTTCCCGTGTGGTATTTCATTTAACATGGGAAATTCTAGATTCTAGTCCTAAAGCTGCCACTCTACTCTGTGTCATATCATTCCTGAATAGGAATATGTAGTCACTAGCCCCCATAGTTTATGTAACAGCAATTCCATCTCTTTTGGGAACCATCTTTTTTTCAAACAAGAACATAGTAAGTAAGTAAGTTTTATTTATACATCCACCGTCCAATCTATGTGTCTCTTTTGATTGCAATCTGATACTGTAATACGTAATGTACAACTGTGACCTCAACCAGGGAAAATCATAGGGGGTAGAGAAAGAATGTGATTTGCATCACGAGATTGAAAGGATTGAACTAATGGAATACTGCTGTCATCGCCTAAATTCACATATGATGCAGTCATATACTTTATGGGAAAACATGCTGTCTTTGGAAAGCAACATTATGAGGCCATCCAAAGCCGTTGTCCTGTGTGGCATGTCTCCTTAACAAACACTAGAGGGTAGTATATACCTCTACTTCCAACTCGCCATTGCCTCTTCTGGCATTACACAAGGAATTGGCAGGGAAAAGATGTCATGAAGTTCAAGAAATTGCCCTAGAGCGCTGCCAAGAAGGCTTGCTGTAGGCCTACATGATGTCTAATGGCACTGAAGTGACAAGTCATGTGACAGTTGCAGTATCAACACCACAAATGTCAATTAAAGCTACTCTAATGAAATGTCCATAGATTCAGTGGGGCATGGTGGTACAGTACTACACTGACGTTGATGAATCCTGTGGGGCAGGAGCTATATTCAGCTCTGTAGTAATGTCTGAGATATTTAAAGCCCCCGGCTTTATTCACGGCTGCAGAGTGGCGCCAGCATCATAGGATAGCTTACACTGGGAAGGATTATTTTGAAGATGCAAACCTCTGCTTTGTGGTCACAAGTGTAAGGCCTATACATCTATTTATAGATACCGCATATCATTAGGCCTACCATGGCTACAAAACATCTGAAATAAAATAAACACATTTTAAAAAGCTATTGGCTAGTTATATAACATACGATACATTGAAATATAGTTGTTTCGCAGATTCTGCAAGCAAATCTAATACTGGAGAGTCTGGACAAGAGAGGGAAAAACTGAGATGGCCACAGAGCAATATGTTTCCTGCTAACGCTTCTCGTGGGTCTATGACGTCAGTGTTCAAGAATGGACCCCATCCTCCCTCGCCTCGTCTCGCCCATTTCCTCACTGCCCATTCCACCCCGGTTTGGACATTCCTGTTTGGTTTCCTGTAACAGCAACATTCACCATGGAACGTTCTATTTTGGATCATTGCCCCCTGGCTGTTTTGGTGACAGGTTCTTTTCCTTTCCTCTCTCTGGACTTCAGTCACTGGAGCAACGTTAAGGGAGTCTCAGGGTTGAAAGACAGCTAACAGATCTGCAAAGGGGGCCAATTTGGCTGTATCAATAGTTCAGTTCCAATGGGTCCTGGTGTGCCTAATGAGCTGTCACCTACTGATACCAGGTGAATCATTTACTACAATATTACAAGCAAGTAGAGCTTAGCTTGGTGAACACCAAAGTCCTCAGATAAAAAGAGCATTGCGACTGAATATCAATGGGCCTCATTCACCAATAGCCATGTTCTTATCCCAGCTGGCATTTCAACGTTGATTCACGGGTGATTCAACGTTGTGTGACTATGTGAATCAATGTTGGATTAGGTTTTGATTTTGAAAGGTGAATTAACGTTGATATCGCGACATTGTTCCAACATCTTACTCTTCAACATGGGTGAATTAAGATCTTACAATCACTGCTGAATATGTGTTGAATTTGAAAGGTGAATCAACTTTGAAATTCCAACTTTGTTTCAACGGCTTACTTTTCAACATGGGTAAATTAAGGTCTTTGAGTCAACTTTGCATCACTGTTGAAACTGCAACTTTGTTTCAACTTCTTACTTTTCAATCATGTAGCCACAGAGAACAAAGGCGTGAACTTTTTACAATTTTATTTTACATTAGAATCAAGATGCACATGTAGGCCTACAACAGCAGTGAAGGGGGTTGCAACACTGACAACTGTGCAAATAGCAACAACATCAATCCAACAATAATGTGAAAAATAAATGTTTGTGGCACACACACAAACACATTTTGTGACATACTTCTATACAACAATGCTACCGGTTACAATCTACCGGTCTATCTTCGTCCCCACCCTCACCTATGGTCATGAAGGATGGGTCATGACCGAAAGAATGAGATCACGGATACAAGTGGCCGAAATTATTATTATTATTTTCTCCGGAAGGTGGCTGGGGTCTCCCTGAGAGATCGGGTGAGAAGTTCAGTCATCCGGGAGAGACTCGGAGTAGAGCCGCTGCTCCTTTGCGTCAAAAGGAGCCAGTTGAGGTGGTTTGGGCATTTAGTGAGGATGCCTCCTGGGCGCCTCCCTAGGGAGGTGTTCCAGGCGTGTCCGGCTGGGAGGAGGCCGCGGGGTAGACCCAGGACTAGGTGGCGGGACTACATCTCCGCACTGGCCTGTGAGCGGCTCAAGATTCCCCAGGCAGAGCTGGTTGATGCTGCTAGGGAAAGGGATGTCTGGGGCCCCCTGCTGGAGCTGCTGCTTCCGCGACCCGACCCCGGATAAGCGGATGAAGATGGATGGATGGGATGGTCTTTGTGCAAGCGCAAAATAAAGATTTGTGACCAATAAAATTAATTTATTGCAAAGATATATCAAGCAAAACCTTCGTTGGGCCACTTTTTACCCATATTGTGTATTTAAGGGCTATAAGGCAGGTTGAAGACATCATGTTGACGTTGTTGTACATCAACGTACAGATCTTCAACAGAATTTCAATGTTGATTTATAGATAAGATAAGTATTTTATCAACCTTTTTCAACCATTGAGCATTCAATATTGTGTCAAGGATGAAACGACGACTTACATTAATCCAACTATATTTCAAAGTTGAAGGTCGGTCGTGTGCCAGCTGGGGAAGTTCTGTTCTTAAATTTCTTCCTAAGAACGTTTCTAAGGAAAGCTCCCGTTACGTCTGATTCACGATGTGTTCGTAAACCACTGGAAGAGTTCGCACCTGCCTTCTCTTAAATGGCGAATCTCATGGTTTCTCAAGTTCAAAGCTCGTGGCCGCTCACATGAATTAAACTCCCCGCCAGCCCCATGTAAAGATATGCAAAGATATCCCTACTAACACAATCAGGTTGCAGCAATGTTGCAGCAACGTGCAATTTAGACTTTTGTATGGTCCACTCAACGTCAAGTTAAACGTGCATGCAACGCAAACGCGGTATCTGCACACAAGTTGCTTCAACGTGCAGGTCCAACGTGCCCACTATGGAGGACCAAACCTGTCAAAATTAAAAAATAAATACATAAATAAGTAAATGACTCAACAAATGACCAATTAATTAATTAATGAATAAATATGCACAAAAATAAATAAAAGAATGAATAAATGCATGCAGTAATGTGTAAATAAAAACATTAAATTTGATATAAATGTATACAATTTATATATTTATTTATTGTTTGATTCATTATTTCTTGCATTTATTTCCATATTCATTTATTTATTTATGTATTTATTTCCACATTTTTTTCCACATTTATTTCCACATTTATTTATTCTTTGTTTGCTCGCTCCTTATGCTAATTAGGGGGCTGTCCATCATGGCGATCCCTTACTCCCATTGGTTAATCAGTATCGGAGTGCATAGATCGACTGTGTATGCCTGCCGTGGATCGGTTGCATAGCAACTACAACGCAACTTAAAGCTGCCGATGAGTTTGCCAATCTTCCGAACTGATCGTAACGTTAAGGTAACATTATACCACTATAAAATCTATTATTTAAAATAGCCTGCATTTTCATCAGAAAACAATTTAACAGGTGTTTGGCCGTTTTAGCTAGCACCACCTAGCTTAATTTGTTAACGTTAGCTTACGCTAGCCAGCTATAACGCTATAGCTATAATGTTAGCTAGCTAGATACGTTTTTAGGTAAGTTATATAACTAGCTTGCCATTTTGGCTTTAATGGTTAATATTAGACTACAGTAGCTTGGCCGAATTAGCTAGCCTGAACTACAGACATTCGGTCATGATACATTTGATCCCATTGTATCGCATTGCATCAGTGTCCTCTGTGTTTGTGTGTGCGGGAGAATTACATTTGTGTATTGAGGTCAAACTCGTAACCATATCATCAACAACCCCAGTCCTGCTGACACTCTTATATAAACATGCACACACATGTACAATCTAAGGTGTCTCCTTGTACTGCAGCCTGGACAGTCTCTTTCTTAGAATGCTGTCTCATTGATGATAAACACACTAAATGTCTACAGGCTCCTGCCTCCTCTAGATCACACATAAACAGACAGTACACATGAACAGAGGATGTCCAACATGCACCCTGACTCTCTCACTCTCTTCCTTTCCAGAATCCTCATAACAAGTGTGTAACAGACACCCAGATATGCCGGGCCAAGTTCTGCAACAGGGAGTGCTATGCCTTTGTAGTGTACTCCTTGTATGTAGCACTGTCACAGGTTATACAGTAATAGGTTTACCGTATGTGTGCTGTACTTGTATTGGATGTTTTTGACATGAATATAGGTCCTTCAGCATCCATTTTGAATGTGTAATACAAATATCATAAGTGTCTCCACGTTCTTATGCAACTATGAGACAATAAACAATAAATATTTATTGCTGATCACTGTCCTATCCTTTGTCCTTTTTTGCTATATTGGGGGATATTCATGGAATGTTCCCAAAACATGACCAACCTTCTACATGAAGGTAGCCAAACATGTACTGCTAGACCAAAAAATAATTAACTAAGATCTGGGGGTGATATTTTGGCTGCTCGGTACCTCAAAACAACGTCTGCTACATAGGCAGTATTGGTTAGACATGTAGAGAGGTGACTCTTAGAGATCGAGTTTTACAGTCACAGAGATTTTGGTCATCCAGTAGCCTAATATCCAGTAGCCTAATATTCAGTTTTCTCCCTGCTTTGCTGTTGTCATACACCTTACACAGACAGGTTATTGTGAATTTACCCTGGCCAGGGCCCCGTACTACGAAGCTTGTTCAACATATCCAGGATAACGTTTCGCTAGCTCGCTCGAGTAAACCGGGGAACCGCAATCACGGATAAACGGTACTATGACGGTGGCTATCAACTCGTTAAGTCGACCCAGCTGGTCCAATCTAGCTATGAGGGCGTTCAAGGTAAAAGGATAGATATTTGCTCGAAATGACCAATCGCATACCTTAGTAGGCTATGGCTATTCGGACATGGCCATGGACAAGGCAAACAACACGCATAACCAAGTTCCGTCCACCGTATGTTATACAAGAGGAGCAATAATGTGTCCTTGCATGCAATAAAAACTTACAATTACAGTTACAGTTTTTAATAGAAATGATTTTCATAGAATATCCATTTTCAGATGCGTAAATACTCTTAGGGCATTTGAAAAGGCAAAATGTCTATATGTTAACAGTGAACTAATATACTGTACCATGAGGTCACAGCTGGACTTGTAGTATGGATCTGAGTGCCACTGCTCCTGTCGGTCTGTCCATCATTGCCCTCTCTTCATCACTGTTCTGCTCTCCCCCTCTTTCTGAGTCACTTTCTTCTCTCTCAATGGCTCTGTCTTGGTCTCTGGTGTTTTGTTCTTCACACTCATCACTCAGTTCTTCTTCATTGCTCATTCCTCCCTTACTCATGCTTCTCTCTTCTCTTCCTTGACTGTTCTCCTGTCCCTTACTCTGCTCTTCGCCTTTGTCTGACTCCCCTCCTGTGTTTGTTTTTTGGGGTTGAAAAAAGCTGGCTATGCCACCACTTTTCTCCTTCCTTTTCATTTTTGCATCTGCTGGACCTACAGTATTCAAGAAAAGGGGGGGGTTACCCTACTAACACAGTACGTAAAGCTGACGGGACACATTGGTCGCAGTTTGGTAAATTAACGACGGTACCAACAGCGGACCTAGCTGACACCTAGCTGACACTTGCCTATACAGTCGCAAAATAACTGACCTCAAGGGACTGTAAGGCAACGTAGCCGTCACTGCTGCTTAAATTCGTAACTACGATGTAATTAAATTACGTGACAATGCTGTTACATTACAGTCCCACCCTGACTTTATTGGAAATGTACATTTGTCAAAATGGGTCAGAACATTTGTAAATTACTTAGGTTTTAAAATAAATTTTGAAGTCATACAGTTACAGAATTGTAAAAATGAGGAGAAATCCTGCATGTCTGTTTTGTGTGTAATTTCTAATTTACAGTTAATATTAACACTAAAGATTTGCAGTCTAGGCCTAATAAAAATAATGATAAAAAATACGCCTACGAATAAGGTTCTAATTTTGCAACCTAAATGTGAGCAATGAACGCTGAGCAGTGAACGTAAAACAAAGAATGCAAGGCATTGGTCTACTTTCTTAGGTGACACAGAATTGAAGAACTAGACAAACAAGTTACACACTCTGGTACAGTAGGTGGCGGTATGCACATTAATGTTGTTTGCGATCCGCCTCTAAACCCAGCGAAGAAGAAGACGACGGGGTATCCTTCCGTTTTGTTTGAAACAGAAACGATTGAGAAAGACCAACACGTCAGTCTTTATCCCCGCGACAACACAGATCCTGTAAGTATCTCAATTTCAATGTATACATAGCTAGCTAGAGGAGGGAACCAAGTGTCTCATTCTCTCTCCACAGTTGTGTGGTTGTTACCCCCCACGAGCTACATATTCATTCAATCTTTATTTAACCTTGTGAATCAATTGAGAGTAAGCTCTCATTTACAATGACGTATAATCACTCTATATTTGAACTTGTACTACAGGTGAGAGAATCCTTTTTAATGTTCTCTCTCATTCGCTCTCCTAGCTGTAATGTTAGAGTTGTGCAAGACTTGGGTGTTCTCCTGCTCTGAGTGCCCATTCTCCTACACCTCCCAGATCTACCTCCACAAGCACATCAAGAGGAGCCATGACAACCTCTGTCTCTGCTGAGGAACAAACAGAGCATTATGAAGTAGCCAGTGCCTTGGCGAAGGTGTTTGAGCAGCAGTCGTCAATGGATTAACTCCCAAGACACAAGGAAGAGACAGCGCAACATGCGCTATGACTCCAGTCATCATCATCTTCATCCGCTTATCCAGGGTCGGGTCGCGGAGGCAGCAGCTCCAGCAGGGGGCCCCAGACATCCCTTTCCCTAGCAGCATCAACCAGCTCTGCCTGGGGAATCTTTAGCCGCTCCCAGGCCAGTGCGGAGATGTAGTCCCGCCACCTAGTCCTGGGTCTACCCCGTGGCCTCCTCCCAGCCGGACACGCCTGGAACACCTCCCTAGGGAGGCGCCCAGGAGGCATCCTCACTAGATGCCCGAACCACCTCAACTGGCTCCTTTCGACGCAAAGGAGCAGCGGCTCTACTCCGAGTCTCTCCCGGATGACTGAACTTCTCACCCGATCTCTCAGGGAGACCCCAGCCACCCTCCGGAGAAAACTCATTTCGGCCGCTTGTATCCGTGATCTCGTTCTTTCGGTCATGACCCATCCTTCATGACCATAGGTGAGGGTGGGGACGAAGATAGACCGGTAGATCGAGAGCTTTGCCTTTTGGCTCAGCCCTCTTTTCGTCACAACAGTGCGGTAAAGCGACTGCAGAACCGCACCAGCTGCTCCGATTCTCCGGCCAAACTCCCTCTCCATGGTTCCCTCACTCGTGAACAAGACCCCCAGATACTTGAACTCCTTCACTTGGGGTAAGGACTCATTTCCTACTCGGAGCGGACAGGCCACCGGTTTCCTGCTGAGAACCATGGCCTCAGATTTAGAAGTGCTTATTCTCATCCCAGCCGCTTCACACTCAGTTGCGAACCTATCCAGAGAGTGCTGGAGGTCGCAGGCAGCTGATGCCATCAGGACCACATCATCTGCAAAAAGCAGTGACGTGATCCCCAGCTCACCGAACTGCAAACCCACCTCCCCCCGGCTACGCCTCGATATCCTGTCCATGAAAATCATAAACAGGATTGGTGACAAAGCGCAGCCCTGGCGGAGGCCAACACCCACCGGAAAGGAAGACGACTTACTGCCGAGGACCCGGACACAGCTCTCGCTCTGGGTGTACAGGGATTGGATGGCCCTAAGTAGGGACCCCCTCATCCCATACTCCCGCATAACCCTCCACAAGACCTCTCGAGGGACCCGGTCGTAAGCCTTCTCCAAGTCCACAAAACACATGTAGACAGGTTGGGCAAACTCCCAAGCCCCCTCCAAGATCCTTGCGAGAGTGAAGAGCTGGTCGGTAGTTCCACGACCAGGACGAAATCCGCATTGTTCCTCTTCGATCTGAGGTTCGACTATCGGCCGGACCCTCCTTTCCAGCACCTTGGAGTAAACTTTCCCTGGGAGGCTGAGTAATGTGATGCCTCTATAATTCGCACACACCCTCTGGTCCCCCTTTTTGAATATTGGGACCACCACCCCAGTCTGCCACTCCTTCGGCACTGACCCAGACTTCCACGCAATGTTACAGAGGCGTGTCAACCAAGACAGCCCCTCTACACCCAGCGCCTTCAGCATTTCTGGACGGATCTCATCAGTCCCTGGGGCTCTGCCACTGTGGAGTTGTTTGACTACCTCAGTGACCTCCTCCAAGGACATTGACGACCCCCCATCATCTTCCGGCTCTGCCTCGATCGTAGAGGGTGGATTAGTCGGGTTCAGGAGTTCCTCAAAGTGCTCCTTCCAACGCTCAACAACCTCCTCAGTTGAGGTCAGCAGTGTCCCCTCCTTGCTGTATACAGCTTGGATGGTCCCCCGCTTTCCCTTCCTGAGGTGTCTGATGGTCTTCCAGAAACACTTTGGTGCCGACCGAAAGTCCTTCTCCATGGTTTCTCCGAACTCCTCCCACACCCGCTGCTTTGCCTTGGTCACGGCCGAAGCCGCAGCCCTCCGGGCCAGTCGATACCCTGCAACTGTTTCTGCAACTGCTATGACTCCAGTGACGAAGGTAATATAATAAAGTGCATTCAACAGTCCCAAAAGAGTACTACTTGAGTTGACTAATCTGAGCTAATTTACTCCTCTCACTTTACTCAGCAGTAGATGTTCATCACCCAGGCCCTTAGAGCTAAGGCGCTGTGAGCGATGGCCCTGTGAGCCAGGCCCTTCAGCCCGTCTGACCTCCAGGCACAAGCAGCATCCATCGGAGATTAGCACCCCGGCCAGACCAGGTAAGGGTCTGACATGTCTACCTGTTTCATGACTAGTTGATTCTTCCCCTTATGCCAGAAGCCGTACGCCGCCAGCACCTAGTTTCCTGCTAATCCCTTTATCCTTTTTGGTTTTCAGTTAGTCTTTGATGCCATCGCCCGTGAGACCAACAGCTCCAGCAGTATTGCCCTCCACGTCTTTCCGGAGCCCCCCGCTTACCCCTCTGCCATCAAGCTCTGCATGTGCTGGTATGCAGAATTTTGTGAACTACTTCATGTTGCATGCAGGGATATACTTTGAGTTAAATTTCCATTATGTGACAGTACAAATACTTATAGCCACATCTGTGTTAATATCCAGATTTCCAGAGGATGGTGTATCAGCAGTTGTCCAGCTTGACCAGCATGCTCGGTGAGGTCATGCAGAGTCTGAGGGAGCTAGCGCAGAGACTATCCGGGGAGTCTGATGGGGTCGCACGGGGAGCAGTACTGGATGCACTGGACCCTGCAAAAACGGAGGAGGTCTTGGAGGAGCAGCTGAAGGACAAGGAGCATCAAAGGAAGATGGTGAGTAACTTCAAGGCAGAACTTTGTTCCTTATTTTTGCAGGTAAGTGTTAAGGAAGTGTAAAAGTAAATGATTGTCTTTATGTTTTACAGACATGATATCTGAGTTCCATTGGCGGCAAAGATCTGCCAGATGTGGTCCGGCAGGTGCTGTCAGCCATTGCCATGCACAGAGTGTGGTGTGTCTACAGCGTCCATGGGAAGAGGGGGAAGAAGCCTCTAAAGAATATGACCCTCTACAATGTCATATTACGTAAGGGATTGTTCATATTTTCGCAAAATAATACATTGTCTTTGCTTCATGCCATGTGCATTGAAACCATTCCCTTTCTTGATAAAAGGTGCAGTTATGGCCTGTAAGCCAAGTACCACTGTGACGGAGGTGTCTGCCCAGCTGCAGGAGACGCTGAAACATGCCCCTGCTCGATGCAAAAAGGTATGTGATGTCAGTCAGTTAATTTTCTCGTATCCAGTGACATGGCATGCTTCCAATGAACGTATGCGACTTGCGTTTACAGCCATTTCATTATGTCCTTAGGCATCTGCTCCAGCCCAGATGACCTCCCCAGCCCAGCCCCTGACCGCAGCTCCAGCCCTGACCGCAGCTCCAGCCCTGACCACAGTGGAGTATTCTGATGAGGATGACCTCTTCTGCCCAGACCCTCGATTCAGATGAGGGTGACCTCCAGCCCAGCCCGTCTCCCTAGACCTCCCTTCCCTGATGGATGGATGCCTTTTTTGTAAATAGTTTTGTAAATTTTAACCTTTTTTTGTGGGATACAACGGTCTGTTCCCGGTCTGCCTGCCACAGAATGCGCACTTTGTTTCATTTTTGTTTTTAGAACTTTTGCAATTGTCAGATAATGGGTTGCTAGCCAGAGCTTGTACATACTTGTTTTTTTTTTCTGGCTATGCGTAATGTGACAGACTGTAAACCTCATCCTTGTAAATATGTATACTTTTAATCTGTTTTGCAATGTACTTTTGTTTGCCTAATAAAATGTTCTAAACTGTTAATGATGTTCAGTCTCATCTAAGTTTGTATCATAATGCTTGCTGCCATATACCCATATAGCATTAATTCGTTTTTGTACTGCAAATGCTAAATGTAGCCAGTGGTCAGGGTTTAGTAAGTAAGTGACCATATCTGCACCGAGCATATCTGCACGTTAACCCTAAGCCGTTAGCATTAGCTACCGTTAGCATAGCTACCGTTAGCATAGCTACCTAGCCTATCAATATAGTTGACGTTAATATAAAGAAATGTAACATTAGATAATGTTAGCTAATTTATTCAACATTGACCCACTTACCCTCTAGATCTTTTCCAACGATGTCCTAAAGTAACCACATGTCATGATCATTTGCATCATAGACATACGTTCATATCTATGATTAGCATGATCATAGCAGCTTCATTGCTAAAAGCATAGCAAATGTTAGCCAACGTCATTACATATGACTTCCTATCCAATCAGAGGCAGAGTAGGGCGGGTCTTCCTATGGTGACGGGTTTTCCGCCGAGCTCGCAGGACTCATGAATGCGCGCCCAGCGTCCCCGAGGCTCGTTCACAGCACATGTTTCAAATGGGCTCGATACAGGTATTGGTGGCTTCAAAAACAAAAAAACCCAATTGAATTAAAAGTTTATATTGATTAGATTGGTCTCTGATGCTGAATGATACCCAGCAAAATTTTGTTTTCCTTTTCTAGCCCTATCTATCATAATCCACAAACCATGGGAAATAAGGGTCTTGGGCCGCATGCCGTCACATGACTTGCAATACCGAGCTTTGGCCACTACGTCAAATGGCTTCATGCGCCGGTGAGCAACTTTCATTGAAATGAATAGGCAGCCATTTTCAATGCCGTCTCCAGTTTATATTATACCTCCATGCTTATGAACGACGTGACGTTCTTACGTAGCGGCTACTAATCGTCAGATCTCGCATTTCTGTAAATGGCCGCGTAATTTCCGCACGTGGCGCAGATGAATCGTCACCTATAGCGGCCATATGTAGAACGTTTGCGCAACCTGCGTGTGTTATTAGGGTAAAGCCATGCCATACATTGTACTGGGTACTCGATTTATGAGCTAAGCTAGCAAGCTATGGGTTTTGCTTGGCAATAAGCAGTCAAATTTTGCTGTTGTAGATTTCGTGATTTATTCTAAACACAGCACGCATACACACAGTTATTTCAACCTATCCCCATCTCACTATGACAGCCTCATTATTGTCTCACTTGTTAACGTCACACACCTACTGTGCTGACTAGCTAGCTACACAACTTTGCGTTGCAACTTGTTTGTGAGCTCCTACATTCCTTTTGTAACGTTTATTGACAACAGCGCGCGCTGAGGATGATGGTCTCATTTCATTAGCTAATCGTTTAGCAGGCTACCATTTGACAACAGCGCACGCTGAGGGAAGCAGTTGTCTCATTACACTAGTGCTAGCTAGCAAACGTTGATGTGAAGCTAGATACCCCCTCCCGCTTCAGTATGTACGCCAAAGAGTTTAGAATAACTACACCAGTTATGCGGTTGAGCTCTATCACATATTTCACATTGTCAAACTTGACAGAACATTTGAACATTTGAAACATAGAGCAACAACAAACAAATTATAGCTTCCTTACCTGACTCACTCTGGAAATATCCTGTGGTAGTGAAGATCGCTCCAGTCACCACGTAACGTTACGTTAGCTTAGTATTGTTGTGGCAAAGTTAATTGTAAACTGGTGAGTAAAACGTTTACATGAACTACGGAGAAATATTACCAACATTTATAATCAACATAAAGAAATATTATTAATAGATTCATTGCCTACAGTTAGGGTGGCAACTGGGGTGGCAAGGCATTTTTCTGAGTTGGTATATGCCACCCCTTGCCACCCCGTAGAACCGCCACAGCCTAGTGTTGAAACTAGACATGTCCCCAAGGTCATATGAATTACAACACATATGGGTAAGGCCCACTGTATAGGCTTATCCATATCCTTAACCTAATGAGGACATCTCAACGATACCATTAGAAGGGAAAACTAGGGTCGTTCTAGTGTGAACACGGGAAAAGAAAAATAATACATTATCAAGATTCCTTGCACTCTTTGTCAAGTTAAGTTACTAACATGTATCACTAGATTATTTTTAGATTAGTATTGGTGCAGAGCATGTTTGATTGTCCCTCTCACACTGTAAGTATGAGCACATTTTCACCCATGTCTCTATCCCGGAATGTCCCAGTCAGCTCTGCTTGCAGCTGTCTGGAGTTTGATACACAGTATGGCCAGTTTCTCTGCTAAAGAGAGCCCAGCCAAAGGCTATCCAAAATACATTATAGCTTATGTAGCATATATGACCTTGCATGTCCTTTAAGTTCTGCATTGCTATGTTTAAATAGCATGTCCAAAAATGGTCATCACTGCGGTGATTGCATCACAGTCATTTTATGGCTTTTGTCATGAGCATAAAGTTCAACAAGTGCACTCAAGTATATCTCACACAGAAAGATTCCAAAGTGATGTAGTAACATTCTAATGCTAATTTCACAGTGTTAAACCCTGACAGATGTTTATTCACAAACTAGTGTTCAAGTTGAAAATGTGTGGTTGGGAATGGTGGTTTGACCCAGGATATACCCAAGCACTGGGGGCCATTTGATTCTGTCTGTTTATGCCTTATCTGCACATGTGTCCCCTTGGAGCTAATAGCAGGGTATGTTGTCAGTTCAGAAAAATGTCTATTGTTGGCCTGGTCTAAGCTGTAGACTGCGGGGCCGAATGACTCTCATAGAGACCTGGTTTTGTTCTCTTCAGTTTGTTTTGTTTTAGTTGACTAGTTGAGTTTAAGGACTGCAAGTTTGAGTTCTGCGTATGTGTTGTACACATAACACACCATGAATGTTGAAAGGAGCCTAAACCTTTTGGGAGAATTATTTAACTAAAAACTGTAATTTTAGTTTGCAAAATTAGGGCCTTGTCTTCCAACAGCCCATTTCAGAAATGCTTAAAAATGCTTCATATAAAAATCACCCAACAAAAGCCTTACTAATAACAGCTTTACTAATCATGGCCTCTTATGGTTCTTTAAAATACAGTACACATACGGTACAGTACTTGTGCTTGGAAGAACAATCAACCAATTGTGAGTCACATGTGGCTGGCTGTCTCTTGAATCACCCTTAATGGCCCCATTTGATTTCTATCCCTCAATCTTCTTCTCTCTCCTCTGCCATCAGAAGGTAGCTATAGATAGTTACATACTACAGTAATAGACCCACAACTGTCTGATTGGCCTTTATATCCACTGGAACAAATTTTTAGGATGCCAGTCCACGATCGTGCCTCACCCCATAATCTCCATACTGTAGGGTTCACAGTCATCACTTTAACCGGGTTTCCCCACCAGAGAGAGAGAGAGAAGAGAGAGAGAGAGGGTGAATAAGGTATTTGTCAATATGTCTATCACTGAAACATTTAGCTTGAAACACCCAGTTTTTGCTTCCGAGGTTCTCATGCAATGTGTTTACTTAGTGAACCAAAGCTTTCATTAAATCAGCTTTAGAATATTACTGACTTCACCATACGGTGCCTCTGGCTGGACCATTTCATTTAGATGGATTCTTACCCAACAGAAAACACTGACTATTCTTGTGATTACACTATCAATGTTCACTCACAAGGTGAACATGATTTATCCACTCTCAATAACACCTATTTTAATGTATAATGTATGTCCAGAAGTCACATCACATATGCAGTATACTGTATGATGGCTGAAGTAGTGAGGTATGAGTTAAATCTAAAAGGACGCTTCCAGTCAAGACAGCTGCCTTAAATCCCTTCAGAGTCATTACTTTTGACAAAGTGAGAAAGAAAACAAAAATTACATGGCAAAATGCCCAGATTCCAGAGTTGTTTTTGCACACACTAGAAGTCATAGTCCTTGAAAGAGTGCATTATTCAACTATTCAATACCATCAAATATAAACATCAAGATAATTTGGGGGGTATTCAATATTTCAAAAGACTGGAACTTGACTGTGGAATGAACAAGATGTACTGTAACAAGACTTTATCAGTAACACTTGTTGACATTCTTTAGATTTCATCCTAAATTAAATCCTTATCCAGAAGCACAAAGGCCTCCTCCAACTATGGGAAATACCCACAGAGGACATTTTGTTGTGTCTACCACCCTCTTTGGTGTTTTGCTTTTTTTTTAAGAAGAAAGAATCACATTGCCTTATTTTGCTCTCCCATCTTATCCACTTTAGGTTGCCGCCCTTCTGATGTGTGTCTGTCTGTCCGTCCGTCCGTCCTTCCGTCCGTCCGTCCGTCCGTCCGTCCGTCTGTCTCTGTTTGTCTGTCTGTCTGTCTGTCTGTCTGTCTACCACCCAGGTGTGATGTTATCAAGGCGGTCCCAGAAACAAACTTTGGATTGGAGGGCAGTGTAAAATTCCAGCTAGCCTTTTGTCTTGTGGCTGTGGAATTAACTAGGTCACTGAGCAACGGCCAGCACTGTACTTCTTCTAACAATAGGGGTTGTATCAATTAGTGTGGATAGTTGACTGCTTTCTTGCTCACACTGTTCTCAAATAAATACATGCATGTGTTACATGGCACACATACTATTGATATTATATATCATCTATCAAAATAAGAAGTGATAAGTACAGTATTTACCTTTAGCCTAAGTCATTATACTGTACATTCTGAATATATGCAAATTTTTAAGCATACAGTAGCACCACGAAACAACACATATAAGTATAAAGGCAGAACTGTAGTATCTCCAACAGGCATGATGTTGTGTTTCTTCACCATGGGTTCAATGAGGGTAATTTGCTGAATATGGAAAGCAGCAAATAGGAAAATTGACATCATGGCAGAGTGGAGTGATTATCAGTGCTTGACTGGAATACAGAGAATAAAGGTTGGCTCTGTTTGGATACAGACTTTCTCTTGGGTATAACTAGATGGTGGAACTCACATGGACAATATGTCTCTTTCTCTCCCTCCATCTCTCCCTCCCTCCCTCCCTCCCTCTCTGTCTCTCTCTCTCTCTCGCTCTCTAGACAAATACTTTGGCAACATGATTTTGGCCTTCACAGTCACACAAATTGAAAACATTTTAACTTCAAATTGAAGCGAGTTGGAGCAAAAGAAATACAGGTAAGTAAGAGCTGTAGAGTGAGATATATGTAGGATGTTTGCCTACAGTACCAAATATACATGCACGTACACATACAGGTACAGCAGTGTTTCTATTGGCCATTGCAGTCACTAACATGAAGGAGCAAGTTGTGCTATAATCACTTTGACATAACTGGAAGTTAATTACACCAGCTAATACGTGGATAGTTTCCTACACTTACTAGGATGTGTGTGCGTGTGTGTGTGTGTGTGTGTGTGTGTGCGTGTATGCGTGCTTGCACGCATGCATGCATGTGAAGATCAGTGGGGTTAGATTTGAGCTGATTTGGTGACGTGAGTGCACATGTATGAGTATGTGTTCTGCGGGTAAAATATTTCCCAATTTGCTTGAATGACATGCTTCTTGTGAAGACATGTCTCCAAGTAAGGATAGTTGACAGTGCTTCTTAAGTGTACCGTACTGTATGAGTGAGGCTTACACTGGCCTACTTTCACTCCTCTAAATGGAGCTGTTGTCATAAGGAGAAAACCATCAATGAAGATATACAGTAGATATGTGTGTACATGTGTGTATGTTGGCACATGTGCATGAGAGGGAAAAAATGGTTGGACTCAGCACAACTCCCTGGGAAAGAGTGGGTCCTTCCAAAGACAAACACTCACCAGCGTATGTTTCATTAGCAACATGTTAATGCGGGTGCAAAGGGGTTAAAACAACAGGCGAGCTAACTCCCTGCACTGACCCAAAAAAGCCCCATAGACTCCCCACAAAGCCCCATAGCCTCAAGCTCACAGACCCCATCTGGGGTGGGGTTTACGACAGCTTGCAAAGCAGACACGGTGCTTTAGCTCAGATGGGCTGGAACTATTTCTTTTGACTAAAACTAGGTGCATGTTCTCCCATTGATGTAATGGATGAAAATATAAAGACTAGGTTTCCCTATTTTCTTTTTAATTCAAGGAAATTTTGACTAAATGTATTTGCACATTTCAAGTCAGGTACATTTGGAAGAAATGTATATTTATTGTCCCTCCTCTAGTCACAGAGTGACTCTGAGCCAACATTAGCTTATATAAAAATAAACATAAATACAGTGAAAAATGATGTCAGAGAATGTGCATTTCTGAAACACTTCATTTAAAAGCATATTTAACTCATATACATTTCACAAGGCAGAGTCATGGTAGACTAGATTCATGGTAAACAAGCTTTTGGCTGACAGAAGAGTTTTGTTACAATTTGAAACAAATAATTATTCTCCAGTTCAGCCATCCAGAAAAAAGCCTGGGAGTTCATGCCTTAGCTTGTTAAACTAAGAGGCTTTACAAAATTCTAAATTCCAGTAACACTGGAATTTAAACTTGTGTACAATGCATTCCATGCATGCTTGATAGAAAGTACGGTTGTTTGAAATTACAAGCAGGCCTTTCAGAAAAATTGAGAATACATTTGGTTCTTCTAGATTTTGATTTGAGGAATTGAAGTCATACTGTAGCTTTGTTTTTTTGGAAGTGAGCATAGAACTCGCTTGGTCTTTGACAATGTGATGTTGATACAGTAGTTATATATGTGGTTGCACAATGCAACACATTTCAAGATAGTACATAAATATGACAAAGCTTACAGTGTATAAACATGATTATATCTGCTAAGTTCTCACTGAATTCCCACAATGCAAGTTTGACTGAATCCAACGCCTCTCTGGTTTTTGACATCTTCACACATTCATAGGAATTACTTTCACTCCATGGGCGTTGATGTAGGTGAGAAGCACCTTTGCTCGCCTCTCGATGACATCGATGAGCTTCTCGATGCCCTGGCGCCCTCCCTGGCTGTCCCAGTAGACCTGGTCCAGGAACAGGGACTGGAGAAGCCTCTCCCTCACCCTCTGGCTCCTCAATACCTCCACCACTTGCTCTGGGAGTCTGGGGAGGAGAGGAGAAAGAAAAGTTCATGGTGGTGTGTTTTTGGTGGATATGATTGACCAATACGGTCAGGAGAAAAGCGTTTGGTGAAATGTTGTTGGGTTTGTGGTCATTGGACTGCTTTTGTGAGGTATAATGTTTGTTTTTTCTTACACTTTTTTTTTTGGGGGGGGGGGGGGGGGGGGGCTTCCTGGCATTCATTGGCTGGAAAAAAAACTCCACGGTTTATCTTCTGATCTACATAAATGTAGGCCAGAGTAATTTGGCATTTCATCAGCTAGAAAGAGATTGTGTGACTTATCTTCGGAAACCCAGTCACGTTTTAGCTATAGCTTTGATGATGACGACCACCACAGCCAGTGTAATGAGAGAGGTGACAACTGCCACTGCCAGAGCCAAGTTCCCACGGCGGTGTCTCTGTGCGGTATGTGTCACTGATTTATTGATTACAGGATGCAATGTGGGGAATGTGGGTGTATCCCTCATCCCATTCCAGGGATGGGAGCTGTCACCTCAGATATTTTATACTTCACAACACATTCAAGAGTGCTGAAATGACATGTCAGACTGCAGCATTTTCCCACAGAGTGAGGATTACCGTGTGGTTGAGTCAGCTCATTGAGTTAGCTTGCAGCTCGGCAGAGTCTACCTCACTGAGTTAGCTTGCAGCTCGCACAAATTACAAAATACTGGACAAATACTGGACAACATACTGTATTACTTGTCGTCAAGGTTTGCTGATTGAAAGTGGCAATGAAAAGGAACACATTTCCTGTACACCAAATTCCAGTTCAAACTACAGCAATTTCACCATTACTCACTCCTTGATCCCTTCCAGTAATTTGAAGTCCAGGTTGTCCTCATCGCGGTCAAAAAAGCCTTTGTTGTCAGCGAAGACCAGGTGCCTGGGGTCGTGAGCCCTGTGAACAATGTTGGTCAGCGCTATACTGTCCTGGTCCCCACATTCTGAGTGGTGGTCCAGCTCCACACACACGTCCTCCTGACGGGGCTTGAACCCACAGCAACTTCGGTCCAACCGGTTGTAAATCTGGGCAAAAAACAGGGACGAAATGCTTGCTTGGTAATTGGTTAAATATACTACACCCCGACTTCAGAATATAATTCATAGTCATAGTCCTCCTACAGTGAGATTTTCTAGCCGTTAAGTTTAATTAAACCATGTAAGTACCTGGAGCAGGAAATCAAACAGGGCCAACTTGCTCCATTCATAATGATGGATGCTGGAGCAGGTGGACTCAGGCTTGGGGGTGATGTTCCTGTGCCAACACCTCTGTTTGAGGGCATTCTGGTACTCCCCCCACGTCAGCCTCACCGTGGACTGGTCTTTTGCATGGCCCCCTGGGTAAAGAATTGCATCCCAAAGTACTACAGGGCAGGGCTGTCCATCTGTATGGGGAGGATGTTACAGTGTAAACAACAAGGTAGTGCACATAGGTTGTCATACAACTCAAAACTGTTCAATCCTGGCCATTAGGTGCTTTGGCTCTTACAGTAAGGTAATGTTATTATATTGAAAGTGCATAGATTGAGATAAAAAAAAAAAAAAAAATACTGTAGCATTATAGTTGTACAAAACACTTGGATCAAGGGAATCTTCACAATAAAAGGCCTGCTGCTTCCCATACATAGCTACAGCAAGTCAACAACAAAGATCATACTTTCAGGGTTGACAATCTGGTGTGACAACCGGTTTGTGAGATGTTTGCATCTCTGTTTCAATGTAACCAAGCTCTTTAACAGTCATATGGTAAATAGAACTGTCCTTGGCTTGTGTCTCTTCTTTTCTTGTCCTCTATGTACAGTACGGCCTATGGATCGCAATTAACATTTCCCCAAGGGGATTACTAAAGTTACTACTTATGGAACTGAGACAGAATGGAGGAGGCATACATTAGCTCATGGACCCTGCAATCACTTTTGCTCATAACACAAATATTCTGGCCTTATACTGTTACAGTGATGGCAGCATTTCTGGAATGCTTATCTGAACAGATGACTACATGCTGTTAAAATGCCACTGGGCTATTGGACATGTAGTTGAATGTAAGTGGAATCTAGATGCCTGTGGTGGGAATCTTTTTTCATTCAATGGGAGTTAGTTGAATGATTTACATACTCACAAAAATCTAATTTGTTCAAGCTATCAAGCGTCTCTCTGATAGGCCTATGCCAAGTTGAAAGTGCACAGTAGGCCTACCAAATAGAGTTCAAAATCTACCGTATATCAACATAGCTTTCAATACGTTGAGATCAGAGTGTGGGCTGTGGGTAAATCCAAGGAATGGCATAGCCTACCTTGTAAAAAATCGAACTTCCTGCTAACTGCCGGCAAGCTCCTATTGAGTCCCAGGACCCTATCCAAATGGAAAGCGAATACTTCACTGGTGTCAGTGGGTCGTTTTATAATTCCACATTGTTCCGGACATACTTTTTGATCTGTTTGATTGGAGAGAGGATTCGAAGAAACGTGTATAGTGCTCTCGATCAGAAGAAAGGGGGGAGAGCTCTTGTAGGACACTTCACTGATGCGCAAAACCTTGCCATCGGCCAGAAAGCGCATATAATATATGTCCTCTTTACTGAACCATGGTGGGGCCATCTCACTGTATATTCGAATAGAACTGACGTGAGGTTCTGTTTCTGTCGTTATATTCGGCATATGGATCATTTCTCGTGATTCTTGTTCTAGGTTCCTGACTTCTTTCCAAGACCTGTCTTCGTCATAAGTGCGCATTTGTCTCCGTGCGTCCGTCTCCAATGAGGTGATTTTATTTTGCGTAACGAATGCCTTATTATTGGATTTGATTCTCCACTCTTTTCTCCTCAGTTTTGGTCTCACCGTTCCCCGAATAACTGCTGGTTTGAAGCGCCTAGTTTTAAGCGTTATGTAAACCACATTGGACCGCGTCGGAACAACCGAGTGTATATAGTCCGTGTTTTCTGGCGATTCAGTTTCCAGCGGGGCATCGTCAGTATATCCCCGGATTATTTTGTACTTGTCCTTGATAGTCCGTTTATCTTGGTGTGGCAAAAAGTGTCCAACTTGTAAGAACACGAAAAATAAGTACACAAAACACGCACCCACAATGATTATATTTCTCTTTGATGTGGGGAACCTCCAAATGCAGCTGGATATCTTTAGTAGAGAATAGAACCAAAGAAAGAGACACTTTCTGATGTCTCCACGAATACACGTCTCCATTAGAACTATGACTCGACATGATTTGTGACTCCAGAAAGGGTTGCCCATAACATACTCTGATGCTCAATTTCCCAATGATGGGAATGTAGCAATCCTATAGTGTCATCACAGGAGAGGAAGGGGTGGCTTTGTTGCCATTCAGTAGGCTAGACAACTGTTCTGACAGACGGATCAGCTGAAACAACAATATTCAATCGGAATAGGCACGAATAGCCCCCGCTGTCATGACAAGCCTATAGGTTACACTCAAATCTTAATAATCTTAATGTATTCAGAGAAGGCTTTTGTCACATACTTCACCCTTTAACTTTTACCGAGTGTTTTATGTACATCCAAACATACAGTATAAAAACTGTACAACGTAGACATAGGCTAGATTTGTAGGCTATGCGTGAAAAAATCCACTTCATACTAATGCAGAAAGCACTGACGTCTGTTGGACTAATGAACCCCCGGTGACATCTACCGGTAGGCCTATATTCTGCATCTGCTATCGCTTTACACAAATAAGCAATCTGTCTTTCTTTTTCTTTTTTGCAGAGGCATAAACAGAATCCACGTCTAGGCTATTCGAGGTCTGTGTCTGGGCTCCCATGAATAATTGCCTACCATTGTGCCCTTGAGCAAGGCGCTTAGCACAAAAATGGATCGGCGAAAATCGCTTGTCGTCTGTGTTTCTGTCCTCTTTTTGTCTGATTTTAGTAGCTAGTTGCCTCTTTGGTAATACTTTACAATAAGGTACACAAAAAAGAGTAGAGTAACTACTAATGAACCAATAATTAGTTAATTATTAGTTACTGATGGGAACTAATATAGCAGTTACTAAGGAACCAATGGTTAGGTAATAAGTAGTTGGGTCAAAGACATGGCATGTCAATTCTGGTGTCCGAAGCATATTTACAATGTAAAAAATAAATAAACATTTTAAAACACTATATTATGTTACTCAGCTTTCCCCTATTTACTTAGTCATATGAATATTCATTGTAAGAAATTACAATTTAAGGAGTTATTGAACTCAAAAGTACTAAACTGTCTTTCCTGGGTAACGTCCCGGCTTAAAATCTAAATATAGAAATATGCCAAAAATGTCAAAAATATGAATAAAAGCATTAATTATCTATTTGGGCATAATTGTGTTGATGTTTGCAATGATACCTACAAATATAGTAACAATACTAAGCTTATTTACATTTTTACACAAGAAAATCTTTTGTCCCCATATTTGGATTTCCCTAATGTCCTTCCTGGGTAACAGACATAAAAATACTCAATTACCCATAACTCATTTGCATAGTCATGTGACAAGCTATTGCATCATCCAGAAGATTCTGAAGGACCCCCAAGACAAGTGAAAAGGTCAGTAAGTCTCTCTAAAAATGTTGATATTTCAGTCACTGGTACATTATGTCACAATATCATGTGTCTTTCTGGATAACGCTAAAAAACATGTATAATGTTTTTATATTTAAAAACGGCCTATTTCATGTGAAATATGACATTGATGTGTTGAAGATTAAGTTATAGTTAGCTACAGTAGGCCATGCTATGGCCAAGTTTTGGCGGGAAATATGTTTTTTTTTTTGGATAACGATATGTCCTCCCTGGATAACAAGCATCTTCAGTTACCCAGGACATGTCCTCTGTTATCCAGAATGGACAGTAGTAGTATTTGTAGTATTTATAGCTTTTTAAGCATTGATAGTGATAGTGGATAGTGATATTATATTAATAACATATTTATATATTTTCCATATTTTTTTTCTTCTTATTTTTAAATCTTTTTTTATCTTTAATTCTTATGATTCAATGATAGCAACACAGGTCATTGTCATTGATTTTCGTTAGGTTGTCCAAATAATGAACAGATAATAATGCTATAATCTAAACTTTTAGTATAGCTTTTGATGTTTCCTGGTCAGTTCTGTCCTTCCAGATGCCACTGTCTAATAAAGAGAGGCAGAGACTGTCCAGGGCCTGGAAGAATGCAGATCCACAAGCGAGGGCTGAGTTTCTGGAGCAAAAGAGAGCAAGGTATTGGTATTTAGTAGTTAAGTGATAAGGCAGATCAGTAAAAAGGACAAATGTAAAGATTCATCAAAATGTATAATATTTGTAAAAGGACTACATGTTGTTTATTGAGCAATGTGTCAGATTATGGTGGGGGCTATTATGCAGCAATTTGGATCAAGGTAATTAAAAAAGAAGGCAGACATGCAGGAATACAATTAGACATACAGACAGACAGGCAGACAGACAGACAGGCATTCAGACAGACAGATGGACAGACAGACATACGGACGGACAGACGGGCAGACAGAGAGACAGGCTGACAAACAGACAGACAGGCTAGCAGACAGACGCAAAGGCAGACAGACAGACAGACTGGCAGACAGACAGACAGGCAGATACACAGGCAGACAGACAGACATACGGACGGGCAGACAGAGGCTGGCAGACAGACAGGCAGGCATACAGACAGGCAGACAGACAGGCTAGCAGACAGATAGGCACACAGACAGACAGACAAAGACAGACAGACATACGGACAGACAGGCAGCAATTTGTTTGTTTTGAGCAATGTGTCAGATTATGGTGGGGGCTATTCCTTTAAAGTAATGGAATCAGTGTGATTACAGCCTGTATCTAATACTCATTATGTTTGTGTCTAGCTACCACAAATACAAGTCCAAATAAAGCCCAAAACTCCTGTACGGCTGATGACTCCTTTCCCCACTTGCTCCAGCACGCATGCGCACAGGCCAGCGCGCAGACTGACTATTCTCCGTCTGTAGGCTACGATCGGATTGTTGGTGCCTAGAATATTGTGTGCAATATGGCTGAATATTTGTCAGATTTAGAGGATCTAGAAAATGAATTAGAATATGACGGACGTCTATATTGTTTTGAGCCAGAGTATACGGACGAAGAGCTCCTTGAAAGGAGGGTGAGGAGACGGAGAAAATAGCCGCTCTGCGCGCTGTGCGCATGCGTGCTGGAGCAAGTGGGGAAAGGCGTTTCAAGATCATATTACAGAGGCTAAAGACCACGTATTTGAAAACCACAACAAGGCCTCGCTTTGGGGAATCACAACTGTCGATTCATAAAATCCGATTGATTTTTAGAAACTGCATTCTCAGTGCCCCGTCCACCGCCATTACATGGATATACTGGCTCGCGCTGGATTTTACATTTCTTCTACATGCCTCCGAACTACACCAAAGTGATCTCGGTGAGTCAAACGTCTTATAATATGTCGTAAATTAAGGTCCAGGTTGTCAAAAACGAGCATTGTCCTTTAAGGGAACAGTGAAAGATAAACAAGAGGAATCAAAAATAATGAAATAAAAAATAAAATAAATAACCAGGCCAGGTCAAGCCTGGCTTATGTGTGTTGGCTGGCTTGTTTCTGTGCGGGACTGGTAGGACGGTAATGTCTGATAAATAAAGATAGGTCTTGTCACCTGGACACATCAGTTCCAATGCTTCCAATGCTAATCCAGCACAATAAGAGCGGGATAGCCAGTTAGCTCATGGGCTCACAACAACTAGCAGCAGCTTCCATAACATTAATGGTAGCGGTCAGTGGCTAAAACAGTTACACTGATGATAACAAAGTCATCCCCACCAGGAACCCCGGTCTCCTGGGTGGGAGTCCAATGCTCTCACCACTACTCTACTTGTGCAGTGGAGATCGGCGGGTAGGTTTTGGTGTCCTTCTTCCAGTCCCTAGTGTGGGTTGGGGTTAGAATATGGGTTGGGGTTGGGACAGGATCTGATCTATAAGGCAAGGGGTAAAGGTTGGAGTGAAAGGATGAACATGTGGAGGTTTGGGGTATAGTCCCATAAAGTCATCCCCACCGGGTCTTCAACCCCAGTCTCCAGGGTGGGAGTCCAATGCTCTCACCACTACTCTACTTGTGCAGTGTAGATCGGCGGGTTGATTTTGGTGTCCTTCTTGATTTTGGTGTGCTGGGACTACTGCCTCTTGTGGTGCCAACAGAGAAATGCAGTAACGGAGGGAGGAAGGGAGGGAGTGATAACCGGACGAACGCTATACTAGGTGCGCTGGCTTACAGCCACGTAAAAAAAAGCATCAATACATTAAGCTCATTTCTCCATCACCACCTAAAGCTGTGCCAGTCAACAGTCAGTCTAATCACTGAAAATGAACCACATAGGCATAGAGTGACTGGTGCATCACATCCTATACAAAAAATTATTACTATATGATTTGAAGTGTCCTACTCCTATTGTAATGAGGACTGTCTGTCTATAATGCAGTAGCGTACCGTGGGGTCTTGCACAGGGTCTTCTCAGACGTTGTTATTACTCCCAATGCCCCCCCCCCCCCCCCCCCCCCGCCCGCAAACCCCGTACACACACGCAGATAGGGAGAAAAACTATGCACGTAGGGGTCAGTGGAGTCTGGTGGGTCCTAGAACCGGGTAAGCACGATTTTTTGGGGGGTGCGCTGACAAAGCATGCCCTGATGGGTTTCACAACACCAGAAGGGCGCTGAGCATTGGCATTTATATGTAAAAACATACAGGCTACTGATGTTTTTTTAAACACATGAACAAGGGCCAATAATTTGAGAGCGAGCGAATAAGAGGGCAATATTTAGGCCGAAACAACCAAGCTTTTAGGGACACACTAAATAAATTACAGAGTCATTATGACAACAATGGCCAAGCACCACGAAGAGAATGACAGGACGATAAAATACACCCCCTTAGGACACAGCACTCAATAGCCTACTCCCCTACTTCACTAATCAGTGTTTAGGCTACTAGCCTACTAGGCGTATTAGCCCACCGCTCCAGGTCTTGATTTGGTCTTGATTTGATTTGGTCTTGACTTCTGTAAACTAGAATCAATTTATCTGGCCTACAATGTTAAGTGAATAACGAGCTAGTAAGACCGGTGTCAACGGACCGTAACGTGGACTGTATTTTCATGAGGACTGTAGGGGGCGACGGAGCACTACCAAAATGCTAAACACGGAGGAAAATGAAGCTATATGGCAGAATACAAGACGCATTTAAGTCAAAAACAGTCTGAAAGTCGATTTCAGGCTTCCCCTTATGGTGTCAGAACGACGGCTTATGATCAAGTTTTCAAATCAAGTTTTATTTGGATTTGTATGGGTAACCCAGGAGCAATCGTCACTGGTAGGGGTACCAATAATTTGCAACACTTGGGACAATTTAATTGTTCCTATCAAAACGTAAACAACTATAATTCCGCACCAAAACGAAGTCTATTAGGCTACGACAACTCGTGCTCAAACACCACAACGCCTTTTATCAAACTGAAATAGCCCTGCCAGTGCTAACCATCTACTGCTACTGTATTTAACATAATAACATCACATTCATAAGCCATCGTTCTGACACCATAAGGGGAAGTTTGTCAACGACATGCGACAACAGGTCCTTATCTCTCACATAGCAGCAAATTCACACACATTGCCAACATGATCAATCTGAAATGCATACGGTTGCGTGTCCACCGACAAGCTGTATTTTAGGGCGCTATAGGGATGAGAAAATAACTTACCTGATATAAAATGGGCAACGCAAACACGGGCATTTCTGATTATGTCCTCAGTCCAGTCCGTAGGCTATGCTTAGCCACAGGCGACTCCATTTCTGAAAAGGCCGGTTTCCTCTTGAAACGAATAAAGTTTGTCACTAGAGCGCCGATTTGTAGCCTACACCCGTAGACGCAACAGCCAGACATATTGATGGTATATAAAATACTAGTCTTTGCACTAAAATACGGCTCGCTCTGAACTCGTCTGTCTCCACCTGCTTCTGTTTCAAGAATGCCCACGCATATGTTACCCGCACGAGGCGATAGTACGGTGATAACAATATTAGTGTGCCCGTGCTCTTCAATCCCACTGGAAAATATTAAAGAAAAGACAGAGGATGAAGAGACGGGACCAGCTTCTTTCTTCCCAAATCTGCTCTCGTATTTATTTACACAATTATTCAATACAAATCATCCCTATTCAAAAATGTCCCTAGTGCTAGTGGTTATTGTCCATCAATCTCAATACTAAATTCTCAACATTCATGCTGGTTCTAGGATCCACATTCCATGTAGTCTCAAACAAATAAACATTTAGATGAAAATAATACATTCACACATCGTCTTCACATACTCATACTTCAATACTCTTCACATACTCATACTTCAATACTCTTCACATGCTCAATAAACACAAATACAGTAGTCAAGGCCTACCTATTCTGATATCAATCAATAATACAGTACTTCTCTACTGTAGCTGAGTTACTCACTCAAAATATTCTAAATTGGCTTTTCCAAATTATCAGCACATAACACTGGGAGCTATCAATATAATACACTTTGAACTGTAGTCTCAAAATGAGACTTTCATCACTCAATAAACTCACACACTAATAGTACAAAAGATCGGTCAAGTGTAATCAGGAAAACCACTCTCACTTTCACCAGTTGTTGGGGTGCCGTTTTGTAGCTGGCTAGCTAGCAACGAAAATACAGGACGGCCACGAGGCACAATTCTCTTCAAAATAACACTTCACAACATTCACAACAACATATCACATCCCTCAAATGTATTCTACATTCATATAATAACCTTGGAAGTTGGTTTTAAGTGCTTGTCACGTTTTACTAACCTGGAAAATATTAAAGAAAAGACAGAGGATGAAGAGACGGGACCAGCTTCTTTCTTCCCAAATCTGCTCTAAAGGAAACGCGCGTGCGCCCTCTAGAGGAAACCGGGCACTAAACCATCTGACCTGCTAAACCTAACGTCATTGGCTCCCCTCTCCATACCTTATATCAACTAAATGTCTTACAGTTTATGTAGAATTAAATTATTAGTTTGAATAAAATAATATAAAAATATCAAAAGCGTATAGCTTTCTGAGAGTACTACACACTCCCCCACAAACTAAAGTGGCTCCTGACACTTGACACTAATAATTGAACATTAACTTGTTACCAACCTGGTAATGTAAACTGTGTATATTCTTTAGTGGTTCAGAAACAATGGATGGGGTATGTGGCAGGTGGGTATGAGTAGGGATTGACATATGGGGGTTGGAAGGGTTGGATGTAGTGATATGGGTTAGTCAGGTAAGTCCATGGGGTGTGCTGGGCTCCGACTGCATTCACCATAGGATTTAGATGGTAGGTAGGTTGACCAAGGGAGGGGTATGTGAACACGTGGCGAGGTTGCCTTTCTCTGGTAGACCGTCTCAGGGGGACCTGGTCATCAGAGGGGGATGGTTGGACCTCTTTCTCCTGGTGAGTTACCTGGGGTGTTTCTGGGGTGTCACCGTTCAGTTGAGATGAGTCTAGTTCTTGTCCAGAATCAATGTGATTTTCCTGGTCCTCATCTGTTCCATTTTCCATTTCCTCTCTTTCAGGTTCAACAGTGGTTTCCTCCCTCGTGTAGGTTCTATTCGGTTCAGGTCTGTTTGGTAACTGAGCTGGTCGGTTTGCACTCCTTTGATCCCTCACAGGTATCCGTAGCCAATATCCAGGCATCCCATCCTCTTCTTCAGAGTCACTGGTATCTGGCCTCTGTGTCTGTCCTGTGGTCTCAGTTGATGGGGACCTCCCAGTTCTCTCTTTGGGCTTAGGTTTGTTGGTGGTGGTGACTGTGTTTTCGGGTAGCTCAACAGGTAAGTCGTTCACTTGTAACAGCATGTTTCGGTGCAAGGTGCGAGTAGTGCCTCCTCTCTCTGAAGTTACCTTGTAGACTGGATTGTCTCCTACTTGCTCTCTCACGATATAGATGTTTTTCTCCCAGTAGTTTCTGAGTTTTCCGGGGCCGCCTCTTTCGCTGAGGTTCCGTACCAGGACCCGGTCTCCTTCCTGAAGAGTCACACCTTTGCTCCTTCTGTCGTAGTATTTCTTTCCTTTTGAGCTGGACTGTTGACTGTTCTCATTTGCTATCCGATATGCTTCTGTCATCTTCCCGGCCCATTTCTCTGCATATCCTCTTGGAGTTTCAGCATCTTCATCTGTGATAAGGCCGAAGAGAAGGTCGACAGGCAGGCGTGGATGACGGCCATACAACAAGAAGTAAGGAGAGAAGCCTGTAGATTCATGCTTTGTGCAGTTGTACGCGTGAATCACGTGGTGAAGATGGTCTTTCCAATTCTCCTTCTCCTTCTCACCCAGTGTACGAAGCATTTGCAACAGGGTCCGGTTCAGTCTCTCGGCGGGGTTTCCCTGGGGGTGATAGGGTGAAGTTCTTGAGTGGCCGACGCTGGACAACTGTCTGAGGGTTCGGAACAGTTCGTTTTCAAACTCCCGGCCCTGGTCATGGTGGAGTTTGTCAGGGTATCCGAATCTGGGGATGAAGTCATTGAACAGTCGGTCAGCCGCCGTCTTGCCAGCTTTGTTCCTGGTAGGGTACGCCTGCGCGAATCGAGTGAAGTGGTCGATCACGACCAAGATGTATTCATATCCACCCCGACTGGTTTCTAGATGGAGGAAATCAATGCAGACGAGTTCGAGGGGAGAGTTTGATGTTATGCTGCTCATAGGTGCTCTTTCAGGGGTGGTCGGCTTCTTCTGCTTGATACACGGGCACTTTCTTGTGACATATTCTTCGATATCTTTCTTCATAAAGGGCCAATAGAACCTTTCCCTGGCTAGACTCAGGACTTTCTCAACACCTACGTGGCCCATGTTGTTATGTAGATGGGTGAGTGCCAGCTGTTTGTAGGTGGAGGGCAGGACCAGTTGTCTTCGACCAATCGTCTTCCTGTAGAGCAGGCCATCCTCGATGTGCAATTTGCTCCATTCCCGCAGAAGTCTTTTCGTGCTTGCGTCGACTTCATCTGGTGGTGTGTTGTTTTCTTTTGAAGTGATCACCTTCCCGATTGCAGGGTCTGCCCTTTGTGCTCTGACTAGTTGATCATGGCTGATGGTTTGCAGAGGCTCCACAGGGGGTTGAACTTGTGATGCTAAGTTGAGAGCCGCCACCCAGGCAACATCCTTCTGTTGGGCTCTTCGACTTCCTTCCCAGATCGCACACACTGCATCATCTGACAACTCCTCTGAACACTCCGCCAGGAGGGTGTTGATGTCCAGGGGATAACGGGACAGGGTGTCGGCATCGATGTGAGCTTTTCCAGGCCGATAGATGATGTTGAAATTGAAATCAGCAAGTTGACCCACCCAGCGATGGCCCACCGCGTTGAGTTTGGCTGTACTTAGGATGTACGTCAGGGGATTATTGTCTGTGACGATGGTAAAATGAGGGGCATAAAACAGATAATCCCGGAACTTGTCACATACTGCCCACTTTAACGCTAAGAACTCCAGCTTTCCACTGTGCAGATGGTAGTTCTCCTCCGCCGGTGTTAAGGTGCGTGACCCATAGCCAATCACTCTCATCTTCCCATCCTGTTTCTGATATAGAACTGCTCCCAGGCCTTTTTGAGAAGCGTCAGTGTGGAGTGTGAAGGGGCAATTGAAATCTGGATACGCCAGCACTGGAGGTTTGGTCAGTCTGTCGATCAGTCCTTCCAAAATCTGCTGGTGTTCCTCACGCCATTCTACAGGTGTACGGGATGGCTGCTGGGGACTGTTTGACTTTTCCCACAGTGGTTTGGGTGGGGGTGTGCTGGTGTTGGTCTTAGTCTTGAGTAGGCCGTACAGGGGTTTTGCTATCCGGGAGAAGTCTTGCACATATGTACGGTAATAGCTCAGGAAACCCAGCAACTGCCTGACCTCACCCACTGTCTGTGGTCTTTTGTTTTTCAGGATCTGCACTGCCTCGATGTCTTTGGGGTCCACCCTCACTCCGTCCGCAGACACCAGCCGGCCAACATAGCGGACCTCTTTGCGGAATAGCTCGCACTTCTCCGGCTTCAGTTTCACGCCGTGGTGTTGTAGGGCTTGTAGGACTCTGCGCAGCACCTGTACATGTTCTTCGAAGGACTTGGAGAAACACAAAACATCATCCAAGTAAGGGATGCAACATTCGTCTCGGAGCGTGTCGAGCATCTCCTCCATGCTCCTCTGGAATGCAGCGGGTGCATTTGACAACCCAAAGGGCATCCTAACCCACTCGTAGAGTCCCCAAGGCGTTGTGAATGCTGTCAGATGTCTGGATCCTTCGGCGATGAAGCCTTGGTGATAGGCCTTCCCCTGGTCCAGGATCGAAAACCAGCTGTAACCTCCCAGTGAGTCGGTGAGATCCTGGATCCGGGGGAGGGGGTGTCGGTCTGGCACTGTCTTGCTATTTAAGAGTCTATAGTCGACACACAGGCGTAATGAACCGTCTTTCTTCCTCACACATATGACCGGGGCGGCGTAAGGCGATCGCGACTTGATGATCCATCCCTTCACCAGCAAATCCTGAATGTATTCTTTGACCTCCTTGTATAATGGTTTGGGGATAGATGCATAGGCTTTTTGTACTGGGGTGTCATCCTTGACCCTGATCTCCATCTGTAAGGAGGGGATACAGCCAACGTCACCACTGTCACGAGCGAACGCCCCAGACTCTTCCTGCAGGACCTCTCTCACCATCTGTTGTTGTTCTGGACTGAGGTGGCTGATGTCAACAGGCGGTAGCCAGGAATCAGTGGGAGAACCATTGGAGGAGGCGATTTTGTTGACCTCTGCTGTTGTGGTTGTTTTCACTGTGACTCCAATCTGTTGAGGTTCTGCCGCGTCTGTTTCAAGGATCTTGGCGACACATTGGATGGTGCCCAAGGGAGTCCTCTTTGGTAGAATGATCCCATGTTCAGAGTGGTTGGAGATGGGCACTTTGACGTAAGGCCGTCGAGTGTTCTTGACTTCCAGGAGGCCTTCTCCTATGCTCAGCTGGTCTGTAACAGGGTTCTCTTCCGTTGGTTCATACAAGACACGGGGGTCAGAGGTGTCGAAATTCGGGGGTACTCTGCACCACACATGCACTGCTTTCCTAGGCGGGATGACAACATTGTTCCTTCCCACTCTCACTGTGGCTGGACGGCAGTCAGTCTTTTGGGGTACTTGAATGAAGTTGACCATGGCCACCACTTGCTCTTCTTCCATTCCGAAGGCACTTCGTAGAAGACTGATTACTGTGCTCACAGCATCACCGGAGGATTCTCGCCTATGGATGATCTCCTCAAGTACATTAGCTCCGACTATCGGCTGGGACAGAGACAGTCGACTGACTAAGAAGGGGGTTTGTATGGCGAGGTTGGGGTCGTCATTACCTGTGAGGTTGACAGTGAGCTCAACCCATCCATCATAAGGGATAGCATGGCCACCCATACCGACAACTTCTAGGCCTACATTTTCTTCAAGGAGCTCCTGTAACGGCCTCACTGGATAGCTGGGGATATGAGTATTGGCCCATTCTCTGTCTATTATGCTCACCTGTGAGCCGGTGTCAAACAGGACTGTAGTTGGATATCCACCAATCAGACATTTGAGGTAGCTTCTCTTTCCGACTAGGGGAACTTTGCTTCCTGTGACACTCCGGCAGGCAGGCCTGTGTGATGGTTGTTGGTTCGGCTTATGCTGTTGGGGTTGTTGCATGGGGATGGGGTTTAGTGATTGGGACTGAGGGTGTATCCCGGTCTCTGGCTGTCCCTCGGCTGAGACCGGCTCCCGTTTCCCTGAAACTTGGTCCGTTTCAAGCACCCTACTGCCCGATGTCCTGTCTCTCCACATACGAAGCAGTGGTTACACTCCTGTCGGTTCTGTTCAGTGCATTTTGGGCAACGAGATGTTCGTCCTCGCTCTTGACTCTGTGGGGTTTGAGGATATTGGTTGGAAGGTGGCTGAGGAGAGTGGCAGGGCTGTCTCTCTTGTCTCAGTGGGGGTTGGGGATATCGGTTAGGAGGTGGCTGAGAAGTGTGGTAGGGCTGGGGGTGTGGCGACACTTGAGCTGGGGAGGTCTGTTGATACGCCGCCTGGCCGTTTCCCATCTGTTTCTCCAGCAGTGTGGTCATCATACGTGTCAGGGTCTCAACCTGAGTACTGAGCTGTTGGATGGTCATGTTATTACTGTCTGTGGCTCCACCCTTTTGTTTGTCATTGGTTGGCCAGTCACCTGTGTCCACCTTTGCGGCATGTGCGTGTGTTACCTTTGACTGACGAGGGGGCTGGCCGATTCTGCGCTGGTGCTCATTCTCCTCATTAATCATCTTCATTACCTGGCCAACGATTTCCTCATCAGTGAGCTGACCGTCCCAGAGGAGAGGTCTCAGTCTCTGTCGGATATCAGTGTGCTTTGGCCCCAGGCCCTGATAGATACTGTGGAGAAAAACCTCTTGAATGGTCTTAGGATCATAGGAGATGTCAGTATTAACCTGCTTTGACTGGAAAAGGAGTTTCTGTTTGAGGCCAATCATGCGGTACAGGAACTGCTGGGGTGACTCTTGTTCGAGCTGTCTAGCACACATCAACTCCTGAAACATCTCTGTGCTTGCTTTTTCACCAAGGTGAGATCGGAGGAAGCCCTTAAGTTCAGAGACTGTCATTTCGTCTTTATTTACGAGCATGTCCCTAAAGGTTCCTGGTTTGATCACTCTTAACACACCCCGGACCACTTCTGCCTCTCTAAAGCCCTCTCTGACTCCCTCATCCATTTGCTTACTGATGCTGTTATAGCCTATTTCAGAACTCTGGTCCCCGATTTGGCCCCCATGTACTTTAAATTCCCTCCGGGGAAGATAGTGGAGGTCCTTTAGCGGAACCACTCTCTCTGGTATCCTTGGGGTCGGCATTGTGGGCGACAGCGACTCACCTTGCTGGCTGTTTAAAGTGGCTGGCAGGGCCGTAGTGGCTTCACACAGTCTCAGTTGCTCACCCAGCTGTACATACATTCTTCTCAGCTCCTCCACTGACTGTGAAGTTGTGTGGACATGTGGCTGGGAGTGGGGATGTGGTTGTGTGATTGTGTTTTGTTCAGAGTGTGATTGGGTTACATGCTCTGGGCCCACCGTGGATGGACTAGTAGGACTAACATGTACAACATCATCACATGTCCCATTAGGTGACAAATCAACAGAAACAATCACTCTATTCACCACATCATTCAACATCAACAACTGAGCCATACCTTCATCTTCACTTTTGAGCAATTTCTCAGACTGCATGTAGGCAACCACAAAGTCTGTGCAGCCTTCCTCATCGCTTGGGCTCAGCTTGGCTTGGTCTTCACTGTCGGTTGCCAGGTCCCTTGCAACGTTGTAGATGTTAATGTTCGAGATTCTGAACAAGTTCCTTTTAATGTTCCACACCAGCTCTTTGCGTGTCGTAGACATGGTGTGTGTGTGTGTGTAGCTGTAGTCCTTGTAGTGTGTTTGTTAGTCTGATGAACCTGCGGCTCCTGATGACGGATGTACTTTGACCCCCGGATCGGCTGTGCAGCTCCGTAGCGAGGCGAAGACTCTTGACCTAGATTTCCCTCGACGGACGCTCACTGGCTGACTCCTGGTCTGCAGTACGCTTCCCCACCTTGTCACGTGGTTCTGGAATCACTGGACCCGTCGCTCTGATGCTTGTGACGAGGACGGATCCCGGACGAGCCCCCAAATTTTGTTACCCGCACGAGGCGATAGTACGGTGATAACAATATTAGTGTGCCCGTGCTCTTCAATCCCACTGGAAAATATTAAAGAAAAGACAGAGGATGAAGAGACGGGACCAGCTTCTTTCTTCCCAAATCTGCTCTCGTATTTATTTACACAATTATTCAATACAAATCATCCCTATTCAAAAATGTCCCTAGTGCTAGTGGTTATTGTCCATCAATCTCAATACTAAATTCTCAACATTCATGCTGGTTCTAGGATCCACATTCCATGTAGTCTCAAACAAATAAACATTTAGATGAAAATAATACATTCACACATCGTCTTCACATACTCATACTTCAATACTCTTCACATACTCATACTTCAATACTCTTCACATGCTCAATAAACACAAATACAGTAGTCAAGGCCTACCTATTCTGATATCAATCAATAATACAGTACTTCTCTACTGTAGCTGAGTTACTCACTCAAAATATTCTAAATTGGCTTTTCCAAATTATCAGCACATAACACTGGGAGCTATCAATATAATACACTTTGAACTGTAGTCTCAAAATGAGACTTTCATCACTCAATAAACTCACACACTAATAGTACAAAAGATCGGTCAAGTGTAATCAGGAAAACCACTCTCACTTTCACCAGTTGTTGGGGTGCCGTTTTGTAGCTGGCTAGCTAGCAACGAAAATACAGGACGGCCACGAGGCACAATTCTCTTCAAAATAACACTTCACAACATTCACAACAACATATCACATCCCTCAAATGTATTCTACATTCATATAATAACCTTGGAAGTTGGTTTTAAGTGCTTGTCACGTTTTACTAACCTGGAAAATATTAAAGAAAAGACAGAGGATGAAGAGACGGGACCAGCTTCTTTCTTCCCAAATCTGCTCTAAAGGAAACGCGCGTGCGCCCTCTAGAGGAAACCGGGCACTAAACCATCTGACCTGCTAAACCTAACGTCATTGGCTCCCCTCTCCATACCTTATATCAACTAAATGTCTTACAGTTTATGTAGAATTAAATTATTAGTTTGAATAAAATAATATAAAAATATCAAAAGCGTATAGCTTTCTGAGAGTACTACACATACATAGCTGGGTCTATAATGAACAAATATGACCCACGCTCTATTTTAAGAAATGCTGGGTTTTGAAGCCTCGGCGCTACCAATAAATAACTTATTTAGACGCGTTCTGTCCGAGTTAAATTATTTTTCCGAGATAGTCTTCTTCTGTGGTGGCGGCGGTGCTTTGAAGCTTCAACCCAGCATTTGTTAAAATAGACCCTTTCTTTTGCTTAGGTAAGGGACTGAGAAGGGCTACATTTCAACCAGACATTCCAGTGAAACCAGATACTCAAAATAACTTACCTGATATAAAATGGGCACCGCAAACACAGGCATTTCTAAAGATTTCTTCAGTCCAGTCCATACGCTTAATAATGCCGATTTCATCTGTTTTCCTCTGCTACGGTTTCAAGAATGCGCGCATAGGCTACTTGTGCTGACTAGGCTGTAAAAGGGTCTATAATTAACAAATATGACCCACGCTCGTTACATAACTTCTACAACATCCAGTGACAAAATATGCCATGGTACCTTGGTATGTCCACACCAAGGATCGAACTCACAACCTTCTACAACATCCAGTGAGAAAATATGTCATGGTACCTTGGTACGTCCACACCAAGGATCGTACTCACAACCTTCGCCAAGGATCGAACTCACAACCTTCGCCGTGATAGGTAGCACACTATCCACTCGGCCACCACTGACCTGGGAAATCCGTGGTCTTTTGGTTTTTATGTTCTGGGACTACTGCCTCTTGTGGTAGCAGCAATGGAATTGCAGGTCAACAACACGACAGCAAGAGAGAAAGAAGCACAGACAAAAAGGATTCCCTCTCCTTGGTGTGTCGGCTTACAGCCAACACACAAAAAACACTTAGCCTTCTTGATTTCGCAAGTTCACATTCTCTCGCAAATCAGTATGGATACTCTCTATAGAGATGAGTTTGTGCCAGATCAGAAAACGATCTAGCCAATCAGTGTTGGTTCTGAGGAATTTGGAATACAAACAGCTACGCTGGGTGGGTTCATGACAAGGAGCGGTTGAGGTTAGCACGTGATAACGGTGATAGACTGATAGTTCATCCAATCACCTGCAAGTATTTTTGAAAGTGCCTGCCCTTTTCCAAACAGTTTACAATGGAGAGTTCCAAGATGGTTATGTGAAGCAAACCATCTGGCATGTCAGATCAAGTGTCTCTTGCTTTCTACTACGTATGATTGTTGAAAAAAATATGTTCCCGAGACAGCCTTTAATGAAATACTTTGAAATCTTGCCGTATGTCATTCCTGACTAACAGCATGTCATTTCGGGTAACAATGACACAGTCAAGTAATTTAACCCAGATTTTCATGTTAGATTAAACAATTATGTTTTCTTGGGTTAAGGATACAATAAGTAACCTTTTTACCTTTACTGTAAAGCATTTTAATACATTTTCCAGTTCTTTTCTCTTTTTGGCATTGAATATTGTGTGTCCATAGTGCACAGGAATAAGACAGATTCTCGTGCTTGAAATGTTTCAATGTTTACAAATGTGTGTGGGTAGAGCAGGAGCATATAAAGACAGAACTCATGCTGCAAACACACACATTCAACCAGGTAGGAGGATATCCATACTTTTATCGGCAGAGATGGCTGCTATTCATGGGCGCTTGATCCCTGGAAACCGTAGAGGAAAGGTTTTAGTTGTCCAGAACTTCCGTTTTCACCGGCATGAGACAAGGGGCGAACAGATTCATTGGCGTTGCTGGCGTAAGAACTGCAGAGCAAAGGGGCATACAAACCTGCTGAACAATGAGGATGAGGATCCAGATCAGAGTGATTGGGTTCCACAGGGCTGTGGGAACATAGAGCTGGGGGAACATAGGGCTGTGGGAACATAGAGCTGTGGGACCATAGAGCTGTGGGACCATAGAGCTGTGGGACCATTGGGCTGTGGGACCATTGGGCTGTGGGACCATTGGGCTGTGGGACCATAGAGCTGTGGGACCATTGGGCTGTGGGACCATTGGGCTGTGGGACCATTGGGCTGTGGGACCATTGGGCTGTGGGAACATGAGCTGTGTTCGGAATCGCTCCCTCATTCCCTCACTCCCTATTCCCTATATAGGGTTCACCATGTAGTGAACTACCTAGGGAACAGAGAAAATGTAGGGTACATGCACTGTTCCCTGGAAATCAAGGTGAATTGTGGGTAATACATAGTGGACTATATAGGGAACGAAAATTCTGTGGAGAATTCGGACACTACAAACAAAATGGCTGACGCCCTATATACTGCACTATATAGTGAATAGGGAGCGATTCCAAACACAGCCATAGACACACTCCCGGCTAACTTAGCCGGTAACGTTGCGTTTCCATGGCTACAGGGCTACTAGTTAGCTATGACATTGTGAGTTCTCGAAATCAAATTTCTACCCCACATATATACACAAAACTGCATTTGTAGCTCTGTGTCGTTATAACCAAGATATCTGACGGAAAAAATAATAATTTCATAGACAAATTAAAGTCCCAGTTAACCAAAATCAGAGATTTGCTTGAAAACACATTCTATGTGTTAGTGATGCATTGCTGATAACATGTAAAAATGGGATGAACCATGTGTAGTACTGAATTGTGAAGTTAGACCAGTTTTGTGTTTTTGACCAGTTTTGATTTCTGGATTTTCTGGGCGGGCTTAAAACGGTACTTGTTGACATAGAGCGGTGTTCTTAGCATATCCCCGCCCTAACACTATATAAAGCTAGAACGGATTTGAATCTTCGGTTCTCCTGCTCAATCTTGAGTCTAGAATTAGCTAGTTTTAACCAGCAGTCTAGAATTAGCTAGTTTTTCTTAGTTAGCAATGCCTATGCATAAAACTAAACGAAAATGCATCCTTCCTGGATGCCAGCAGGAATGGGATGATAAGGTCTCCTTCTTTCGACTCCCGAGTAAAGCTGAAATGAGAAGCAAATGGTTAGCATTTTTGAAGAGCCATGGTGTTACAGAGGAGTCTAAGTGAAAAAAAAACCCAAGTGAAAAAAAACCAACATGCACACTCTTACAAAATGGTGGTGCTGGGAGTAAATCCCCTTTAAGGTTTCAAATGAGAAATACAAGACTCCCGCACACACTTGTTCTCTGCTTTAATCTTTTTAACAACGTTTCGGTGTTGCCACCTTCATCAGGACAGATTTTGGTTACAATGAGGACATGGGTTCTTTTTAAACACCACCATGCAAAGTGATTGGATAATTGATGGGTGTGTGTTTCCCATCCCCATTGGCTAGTGAGATGACATCATCAAACGACATCACTGCAGGGAGAATTAAAGAGGCAAGATTAGAAAAAGACATTGTATTACATACAGTACATAACACCAACATTCTTATGAAAAACATTCTGGAGAAAAAACATTCTAAAAAATTTGACTCTTAATCAGACACCTGTCTATCAGCATATTGTATCTAGCAGTGTATAGAACATACCGTAGTTTGTCTTATCATGGTATACAAAATCAATCTCTCATATACAGGATATAATAGGAACACATACAAATATATTTCATAAACACACACTTAAATCAAGTTCATCATTAAGCCCAAAAGAAGTCCCATATGTTTGGAGCTCTGTTATCCAAAAGGCCTCTCTTTTAAGAAGTGCTTCTTTAAGGTCGCCTCCACGTCTAGAAAGGACCACTTTTTCAATCCCACAATAGCTAAAGGCTGTTATGGGATGTTTGGCCTGTTTAAAGTGGATGGCTATTGGGCTATCTGGGTTGCTGTTGCGAATGGCTGAGCGGTGTTCAGCCATACGGACCTTCAAAGCTCTAGTAGTCATCCCAACATAAGACTTGGAACAGCTGCATTTAATTAAATAAATGACTCCTGTTGTTGAGCATGTGATGACACCACGTATTTTGTATTTCTTTCCTGTCAAAGGGTGTGAAAAAGTATTACATTTGGTAGTGCAGTTACACTGTGCACACCATCCACATTTGTAGTTGCCATCTGGTAGAGGAGGTATACAACTAGGTCTTTGATAAAGACAGTCAGCATGCACTAGCTTATCTTTCAAATTCTTACCCCTACGGAAAGCAATTCTAGGAGGTGTAGCAAACAAATGGCCAGCTTTAGGATCACTAGAGAGGATATGCCAATGCTTTCTGATAGAGCACATGAAATTAAACATTCTATCAGTGAAGTTGAGGACACAGACTGTGGATGGCTTGCTTACTCTTCTATCCCCCTGTGACTTCACTCTTTGTAGGGCTGTGTCCAGATTCTCTTCCCTATACCCTCTTTGTTTGAAACGTGATTTCATTATGTTCACCTGTTTATCAAAACATTCCTCTTTCTCACAGATTCTTTGCAGCCTATGGAACTGGCCCACTGGAATAGCATCCTTCACATATTGTGGATGGTAACTATCCATATGTAAAAGAGTGTTCCTATCTGTTGGCTTTCTAAAGAGGTCCGTGATCAATTTGTTGTTCTCTTTTGTAATACATAGATCCAAAAAATTGATTGTCTGATTGCCATGTTCCAATTTAAAAGTAAGAAACTCACTTTTACTGTTCAACCAGTCTGTAAATTCTAAAAGTTGATCGAGTGACCCAGTCCACAAGAAAATAATGTCATCAATGTATCGTTTCCAATACCTAATGTAAGGCAAGTATGGGTTCTCTGTGCTTTCTAACACATGTTTGATTTCAAATAGACCAACATACAGGTTTGCGTAGTTGGGTGCCATTGTGGTTCCCATCGCAGTTCCCATAATTTGCAAGTAAAAATCTCTACCGACGCTGAAATAATTTCTAGTTAGTACAATTTCAGCTGCCTCAAGTAAAAAAGTATTAAAATGTCTATTTGTTTCTGCTTTCCCATTTAGGAAGTAGTTCAGTGCTTCTAGCCCCCCCTGGTGGGGTATATTTGTATAGAGGCTTTCTACATCTAGGCTGCAAAGTATGGCAGACTCGGGCAGATTTTCAATACTTCTCAGTGACCGTAGTACATCATTAGTGTCTTTAACAAAGGTTGGCAGTTCAAAAACCAATGGCTTAATATAGTGATCAACAAAGGTTGAAAGAGGAGCAGTAATATAATTTATTCCAGCCACAACAGGTCTTCCAGGAGGACACTCAATGGACTTATGTATCTTTGGTAGTGTGTATAGAACAGGAATAATGGGTGATTTTGCATATAAGAAATCAAAACTCTTTCTAGTGATGATCTCATTGTTCAGTGCTCTCTCTAGGAAGTCCTTCACTTCCTTCTGAAATTCTTTTGTTGGATCACCCTTCAATTTTCTGTAATAGTGTTCATTGGACAATTGTCTCTCAATTTCAGCTCTGTAATCACTGATGTTCTGGTCCACAACAGCTCCTCCCTTGTCTGCACTCTTAATTATTATTGTCTTATCATTTTGTAGACCCTTCAAAGCATCATGTTCAGCCTTAGATAAAGTGATCCTAAAGCTGGCCATTTGTTTGCTACACCTCCTAGAATTGCTTTCCGTAGGGGTAAGAATTTGAAAGATAAGCTAGTGCATGCTGACTGTCTTTATCAAAGACCTAGTTGTATACCTCCTCTACCAGATGGCAACTACAAATGTGGATGGTGTGCACAGTGTAACTGCACTACCAAATGTAATACTTTTTCACACCCTTTGACAGGAAAGAAATACAAAATACGTGGTGTCATCACATGCTCAACAACAGGAGTCATTTATTTAATTAAATGCAGCTGTTCCAAGGCTTATGTTGGGATGACTACTAGAGCTTTGAAGGTCCGTATGGCTGAACACCGCTCAGCCATTTGCAACAGCAACCCAGATAGCCCAATAGCCATCCACTGTAAACAGGCCAAACATCCCTTAACAGACTTTAGCTATTGTGGGATTGAAAAAGTGGTCCTTTCTAGACGTGGAGGCGACCTTAAAGAAGCACTTCTTAAAAGAGAGGCCTTTTGGATAACAGAGCTCCAAACATATGGGACTTCTTTTGGGCTTAATGATGAACTTGATTTAAGTGTGTGTTTATGAAATATATTTGTATGTGTTCCCATTATATCCTGTATATGAGAGATTGATTTTGTATACCATGATAAGACAAACTACGGTATGTTCTATACACTGCTAGATACAATATGCTGATAGACAGGTGTCTGATTAAGAGTCAAATTTTTTAGAATGTTTTTTCTCCAGAATGTTTTTCATAAGAATGTTGGTGTTATGTACTGTATGTAATACAATGTCTTTTTCTAATCTTGCCTCTTTAATTCTCCCTGCAGTGATGTCGTTTGATGATGTCATCTCACTAGCCAATGGGGATGGGAAACACACACCCATCAATTATCCAATCACTTTGCATGGTGGTGTTTAAAAAGAACCCATGTCCTCATTGTAACCAAAATCTGTCCTGATGAAGGTGGCAACACCGAAACGTTGTTAAAAAGATTAAAGCAGAGAAAAAGTGTGTGCGGGAGTCTTGTATTTCTCATTTGTTACAGAGTAGTCTGTCACCGCTAGCGTTCGCCTCTGCAGCAAACATTTCACTCCCGAAAGCTTCTGCAATTATAATATGAGGCTTTTGGGTTTCACAGACTCACGACTGGTCCTGGTCAATTCGGCGGAGCCAACCATCTCCCTCCCCGGCCTCCATCCTCCTCCTGTCGCATCAACCTTTGGTGCCGACACCTCTGCCTTGTGTGCTTATAGCTAATTAACGTTATAACGTTAGCTAGGTAACGTAAGCAATAGGAAAATACACTGCTACGTTAATCTACAAAATATGTGTCTTGACATTTATGTGGTTATGTCAGCTATGATGAATTATATGTAATCTTAGGAGGAATTATAGCTAACATTAGCTATGTAGTTTGTTGCAGATGGGAGTGTGTATATAACCTTAGTCTAGCTAACATAGCTAGCCCCACATGAGGACAGATGCGGAAGTAGTCTAAGTTTGTTGCGCTCGCCAGCTCTCCCAAAGTGTATTGTTTTATACAGTTTTCTTCACTTGTATACCATATCTCCGCGTTTAAAACTGCGCACTAACATTGGCGGTACACAATAATTCGATTTTTTGGATCCGACGCTTGGACATCGAGCCCCAAGTCTAGATCAAACGGCTACGCTGCCGCAGCTAGCCGCGGCTAGCCAACCCTAACCAGCTCCTGACTGTGATAGCCCATTAGCCAACAGTATGGAGGTAGATTTATATCATAAATACACACGTACAAAAGTATAATACGCAACCGTGTTTTGCTATCCATCCGCACACATCTCTCGAGTCGTGTGTCGTAAAAAGAATTCATTTGTGCGTGAACAGATCCACGCGCAAAACCCCCTTGTCATACGTGCATAAACAGATCCACACGCAAGCGTGTTTTGCTATCGACCCGCAAATATCTCTCCATTCGTGAACCGTGTTTTGCTATACACCCGTAACCATCTTTGACTCGTGCTCAACACCCCTCTTCGTACATATGCAAAGAGAATCCGCACGCAAACACCCCAAACGCTTTGCTTGCAAACTGGCAAGACACGCTTGCTCTGCTTGGATTTACGTATGTATTTTTGAGAGAAACATTTCCCTGTTTGGCCGTCTCGATTCGTAACTCGTAATATTCATTAGCTGATTATAAGGCCCTATCTGATTGGCCGGTGACTGCCAATCATTCTAGGCTGGAAGTGGAGGTTGTTTGAAAAGTTATCAAGGGTACGCCGGTCTGCTGAATAACTTTTGCTAGCCGCTATCTGGTGTGAATGACATTACGTTTGCCATCTTACCATCAACCAGATGATCGGTAGCCTACTGTAACTGGGAAAGACATGTATTGATTTGTGAGTAACGTTGTGTTGTGAGCTGGTTCTCTCTATCTTTACGTTAGGCTAACTAACGTCAGCTAAACCTGTTTACCAGAGCTGTCGGCATTGAATAGGATCATGACGTTGAACTAGCTTTGGGAGTATTTTGAATGGGCAATAGCATGTTAACGTTAGCATATTAGCTGACTAGAAAGTCAGCATTACATTCCAGATAATAATAGGTCTTTAAGCTTGATTAGCAATCAGCACCCCCCTGTGTTAGGGTACATTGTGCTAATGCGGTGCCCTCTCCAGTTCCGACTGCTGTCTGTTAAGATAACGCTGCCGACAGATTTCCACCCAGTCTGTCCATTGATAAGGGGTTGCTTTTCTCTGTCTCTTTCGCCTGGAAATATAATTAAAGAAATCTTCACTCAATGATTGTTTGCTTTTTAATTGTTAGTTGTTTGGGTAGGCCTACATTTCGAGTTCGAATCCCGCTCAGGGCGTTCCTACCCCCCCCCGTTCATCACAATACTAACATAGGCCTACACTACTGTAAGTAATTGAGAGCCAGCTGACCTGTTATTTTAAAGGTCCATTGTTGGAAGGTCTACGAAACGAATGACTGTACAAGATAATGATAACAGTGTAAAATCCTTTACTGTATTTAGAGTTGCATGGAGTCCTGTATAACCGAGTGAGGTAAGTCAGTTAAGCAAATTGAACAGCTGTGTCTACTTTCTGTGACAGCTCATTTAAATCGCTGGTATAGCCTACTTATGTGTCCAGCACAACCAGCTAACGTTAGGTGGGCCTAAATGTCCACCTCTTTTAAACCATACCGATTCTGGTGAAAAAGTTGTAATTTAAGTCTCGTTTTTCTCCTGATGTCAGACATTTGAATCAATGACCTTGCCTGGTGATCTGCTATAGCCTACAATGCATCACTTGTCTCCCCGAGTTGTATAGGCTACTAGATGGCTTTTCCCCCCATTTCATTCAAGTTGTTTCAACTGTCGAGCCCTCAATCCATACTGTCTAGTATTCTACTGTAGCATTCCAAAATCAATGGCCTGCTCTGTCCAAACCTCGGCTTGGCCATTGGTATGCGTGATCTATAAGGTCATTCTGGGTAGACGTCATGTCTTTCTAGAAAGAAAACATGGCAATTATGGGTTAAGATACTAGTTTGGACTGATTTGGGAGAGTAGGCCTTCATGTTTTCTGCGCCGTCTGCAAAATTAAATTAAACTCCACGATCTAGTCACTCTAAATGAATGTAAAGGCATGCTGAAACGGGACACTTGATACTTCACCTCTTCTGGCTCTGCTCAGTCTGTTTGTGAGTTGCATTAATCTGCTTTCAATATTCAACAGAGCACCTGACAACCCTCAATGTGCTGATGGTATGATGCTATGCTATAGCCTATATGACTGACAAAAGTTTTATTTTGCTAAAACAAAGTGGTTAACATGGCTGCCCCTAAACTATTCACGCAGACCCCTCAGGTAGCCTGGGAAACACAGATACCGACCAAGGGGTTCTAATTAGCCACTTCACCCTAACTTAGCCCTAACCACCCATTTCCTAACCCAAACCTAGCCCTAACCACCCATTTCCTAACCCTAAACCTAACCACTTCACCCTAACGTAGCCCTAACCACCCATTTCCTAACCCTAAACCTAACCACTTCACCCTAACTTAGCCCTAACCACCCATTTCCTAAACCTAAATACTTCACCCTAACTTAGCCCTAACCACCCATTTCCTAACCCAAACCTAGCCGTAACCACCCATTTCCTAACCAGCAGCAGAGAAGAAACAAACTAAACAAAAAAATCATAAAAACCTTTCACCTAAATCAAACCAAAGCCACTCTTGACCGAATGCAGGCAAATCAGCATATGGCCTTTCAGAGCTGAATAACTTTGGTAGTGGCTTGGCAGGCGCTCGAAGCAGGTGGGGGAAGTTGGCAGGCTGGTTGGGGAGTGGACTATTTCAAGCCTGAGGACTGGGGATGGTACTTCCCACCCAACCCAGAACCTCATCAGCTGGCGGAGATCATCTGACGAAGCTAGGATGAAAGAACAGTAAAGAGATTCATACATTTCTTAGAAAAACACAATTAGATTGATTTTGCACAGCCCAGTTATAATTCTGTGAAATTATACCTTCTTCAATGAAAGTGCGGAAAAACACAGTAATCAGCCTTATTGTCCCTTCCGGTACGTTGTCGTCGTCATCATCCTCATCGTCAGTGTCTGTGGCCTTTGCCTCTGGCCACTTTATGGACTGCAGGACCATCTATAATAAATAGTGTGAGTACAGTGACAATACAGTCAGTAAGCTAACAGCAAGCTAACATCACTACGGTTTCTGCTTTTCATTTAACTACAATTAGTCGTCAAATTTCTGGTTTGAACAGGCGAATCCGATTTGACTCACAAAATTCTGAGTCGGGTACAGCCCTAGGTACAATGTAAGAAATGGCATAAGACATTAGGCAACCTTATTGGTTATCGTGAGGGACTAGGGGTGGGGCACGGATGTGTCCATTGACATGAAACTATCCTCAAGCGTTTTCCATCACTATTAATTCACCTCAGGAATGTCCACATCTGACTCCCTTGGGAAGAGTAGGGGCACCACATCTGGCCTGCATGAGATGAGTGGCCAGATGCCTGTCTCCTTTAGGCCCTTCCTTAACTGCTTTACTTGGCGCTTCACTCGATTAAGGACCTGTATATTTGAAGCAAGGGATAACGTATGGTCGACCAGTCAGGCCATTGTCCAATCAGAATCAAGTATTTCAGAGTAGTGTAATAAGCAAAAAAGACAGTGACAGGAATGATTCAAAAATCCCCACAATGTGTCAAAATGCAAGATAGACAACCACCGTGCCATCCACTGGGCCATCACTTCCCACAACTGGATGACAACAGCTACTGTAGTTTTCCAAATATGTATTCATAGGGCAATGATTATTCAGTACGAGTACAATACCGCATGAACGAGGAGCTGCTGGAAGACTATCAGTCTATTAGACTGAGTGGGGACTGGCAAATCCCAAGCCAGGCACAGGTCCTGAACCGACGCTGCCTCCTCTTCAGAGAGCTCTTCCTTGAGCAGCTTTAAGACAATATAAATATTAAAAGTATTATTTTAAGTAGTACAGTATATATCCAAGAACAGCAGATTTCATGCATCTTCTGTACCAGGGGTTTTCAAAGTCTGGCATTCCCTCAGAACTGATTTACAAAATGATATTTCAAAATAATAATCAATAGGACCACAAACATGTCATCAACTCAAAAGGAACAGCCCTTGCTGTTTAAAGATAGTCTACTGTATATGAACATGAGCCATCAAATCACAGCCCTTGCCTTTTAAAAGGTTTTGGTCCAGAAACCCAAGCCTGTTAACATTCTCAGACTTTAGGGAGGAACGGAGACATGTAACAATGTTCCTGCCCGTACTAAAGACCTCTCGATTAATCGTGGCCTTTGTGATTAATTGCAGAGGTAATAATTGTGATTTCGATTAATTCACTAGGGTAATGTGAGGCCATTGTAAAGCGCATTGGTTACCACTATAAATGCAATCATACTAATACTAATACTAATTATACTAATGATATTTATTTTGTTCAGTTTGAGAAATCCCCAGGATTGTTCAAAGGCATTTTCTGCACATTAAGTTTCTCTGTGCCTCCCTTGAAATACTGGCACCTGCGCGCCTCAAGCTTGAAATCCCCTGTTGTACACTCACCAGAGATCTTTTCACGATATTCCAAGTCACATCTGTGATGATATTGACTACTGCCGGGCTAAGTCCAGACAGTGTCGGACCCCCGTGAATGAAGGAATGCCCGATCATCCGCCCTGCCATCAGGTACAGATCACTCTCTAGAAGAACTGCAGCAGCAGAAGGGACACAGTGATCCCTCTCTCCTGTGAACAGGGTTGTCACTGCTGTATCATCTGAAATGACATTGTTGGGTAACAATTGTGAATCAAGTTTCGTATTAATTCATGTTTATTACATGATTTCAGATTAAGCATCAACTATGGAGACAAGCTCCCACCTGCAACTACTCCATGCCGCTGCTGCAAAACGAAAATCAAGACCATCAATGACACCCTACACCCCTACTGTCCATCCCTTTTAAATCGTTTTGTACAAACCTAGGTTGAGAGCAAACCCACTCTTGAGCTTCTCAATCATGAAGGCAAAGGTGTGTCTGTTAACACCTTTTCCTACAGCAGAATCACCTACAAAAACACTAAGCATTAAGCCTTACACTTGAATAAAGCCTCACAATGAATACAACCTGGAAAGTCTTCAAATCTGGAACATGAACTAAAGTAAAACATAGCTTTCCAGGTTTTACTTAATCTACTATCTAGGTTTTGTGCAACAGGCCCTGGAGACCTTTGATAACTTTAAAATCAGAAAGAGAAATAAAATGTACAGTAATGCCACACCTGGAATCCTGCACCTGAGTGGAGAGGCCCATTTTACGTCGTTCTCCTTGTAAAACGATATGAGGCTTCTTTCCTGCTCTTCTGCTTCATCAGACGCATCAAGTGTGAGAAACAGGGTAGGTTGTTGGGCGTTCTGCTGCAGCAGTTCTTACAGGAAGAGAGTTTTAGACTCCCGTGGGTCTGCAACAGTTTTCCATGCTAAAAAATAAAAGATCACCTCAACCCTGTCCTTCATCAACTCCACTTGTTACCTTCTCTCTCTTCTCAAAATGTACAGGTAGTAACTGACATGGCTTGCCTGTGCCTGTTGTCCATGGACTTAGTGTAGCTGGCCCTGGCGTCGATGGCCCAGGTCGATAAACTTCGTCTTCGATCCTGGGAAGACGATTTCAAAACAGACAATCAAGTGGAACAGAAATAGCAGTAGTCTCTAGGTTAAAGTAAATTCTATAATTGATGTAAATTTAAAATGCTTTTCAAATTTACCTGTCCCCACACACACTTGCATGGATAGGGAGGTGTGCTAGAGGGTATTGATCTCGGCATATGGGACATATCTGCAAGGACAAGAACGACTGTTTAAAGCACTATAAAAAAAATACACAAGTTGTTGCTCAAGATAACTTCAAATTGTTGTACAGGTGTAAAATCAAAAGAATAAATCACTTCAAGTCTAAATTCAGACGGTGAGATGAAGCCGCATTGAACTTAATTGCAGTCTGGTGCAGCAAAGCGTGACTGATGTCACAGCAGCAGATGAACTCATTCATTTCAAACAGCAAACAATTGTGCGCATGCAGACACGATGTCGATAGCACAGCAGCAGGACACGATCTAAAGTCCGTAGCGCGGCCAGGTGAACTCAATGATTTCAAACAGCTGTGCCACTGCTGTGCTGGTTTTGGAAAAGGTAAACATTGCCACATGTTTGAGTTTGGTGCGGCTCTGGCATGGTGTCTGAACTGAGTCTTACCCCACTAGGCTCCTCTAAAGCTACCTCTCCCCTCTCCGCTGCTTCATCTGCTGCTACCTCTGCCCCCTCTGCAGCAACTTCTCCACTTTGCTCCTCCAACTCCACATCTTTCTGCTCCTCCTGTTAGAAGATTATTATTTTGACTGTGTACATTGTGTACACTGTAGTTAATGACCAACACTACAGTAAGTCTTTAGAATTGATTTGCAGTGGGGCGGCTGTGGCTCAGGAGGTAGAGCGGGTTGTCCAATGACCGCAGGGTTGGCGGTTCGAATCCCGGCTCCTCCAGTCCACATGTCGAAGTGTCCTTGGGCAAGACACTGAACCCCAAATTGCTCCCAATGAGCAGGCTAGCACCTTGCATGGCAGCTGCCGCCATGTGTGTGTGAATGGGTGAATGAGAGGCCATTGTAAAGCGCTTTGGATAAGTGCAGTCCATTTACCATTTACCATGAAACACCATGAGCCATACATAAATTGAAGTGAAAAAAACCAACATGCACACTCTTACAAAATGGTGGTGCTGGGAGTAAATCCCCTTTAAGGTTTCAAATGAGAAATACTAGACTCCCGCACACACTTTTTCTCTGCTTTAATCTTTTTTTAAACAACGTTTCGGTGTTGCCACCTTCATCAGGACAGATTTTTTTACTTATTTTTTCACCATACATAAATTGAGCCAGGGAGAAAGGCAAAGAGAATTGAACACTACTCACATTTTCAGTTTCCAAACACTCAGCAGCATGATGTGCAAGCATCTGGAGCGGTATTTTGGTCCCACATGTGACGCAAGGCACCTGAGGCATCTTTGAGAATTCAACTGCATCATGGGGCAGTGGTGCTGTACTCATCTCTTCTTGAACGGGAACAATAAATAGCATGCTTTTCCCATTATTTGTCACAGATTTGAGCAGCCGACATGAGTAACCCTCAGCCTCCGTAGGAATTTCCAAAAGCTTACGACGGCCAACTCCTCCTGGTTTGTAATGAGGGTAGTAAAAGTTATTAATAATTATGATCACATTCACGGTCATCAAAACATCCACAGCTAAAAGTTAAAATGAAGGTGTTTGAACAATCCATTGGTTACAACGGAAATCGAAATGAACCGCTCCTGAAAACATCCCATTTGGTAGTCAGCTTTTAATAATAATAATTATAATAATACGCTATTATATTATTACTACTACAATAATAATAATAGGGTCTTTCACAGTCAATACAGGTTGAGGTCAAAATGGCTGGAGGTCACTTATTATACACAAATTATTCATTACCTGGAGATTTGTAAAACATCCATCTGTTCTCAATGGCTCTTAGTTTAGGAAACTCCTCCTCCAAAATTGTCACCATCTAATTATAGAAAAAATATGTCATGCATTGGGATTGGAAAACAACTGCCTCCTCATAAATCCCCCATGATCAATGGTCATCTCCTGGTGTTTGCAGTCATCCGGTAGTGACACCAGCCGTTTCCCAAGCCCAGCATGGGCCAATTCAACATCAGAAGCTGGATTGGGTGTGTGTCTGGTTGGCGCAGGCAGAACGTAAATAGTAAAATCGGTAATTTTTGGAGGAGTGGCTCGGACAGTAGTAGGGTTGGAAAATCTCCTCTTTCCCCTGCGCTGGTCTTTGCAGAACATAGAAGGGAATTGTCTAGAGTGAGAGGAAATGTTAGTGATATTAACGGAAATATACTAGGGCTGCACAATGCATCGTTTTAACATCGCCATTGTGATATGTGCATGCATGATATTCACATCACAGGACGTGCAATGTTTTCAAGTGTCAACTTTTTGCTGCTTTATACAAAACGGTACTGTAACATGCTCTGAAACAACTTTAAGTTTAATCATTCATAAATGTTGTTTTATAAGCAATTGAGTGTTAAAGGGACACTAATTCAAACTGAAGGGCACACCACTACTATAGCCTAAGTATCTAACCTATAGTTTCTGTTTTTTATTTTACACTCACAAGCTGTGTTTTAACATACTTGGGTGAATTACCTTTTTAATTCCTGTTGGACATTGTCCCTTGCCTCTCCACGGGGAGGGGCACCTGTAGTGGGCCTAGCTGGGGCACCTATAGTGGGCCTAGCAGGGGCACCTGCAGTGGGCCTAGCTGGGGCACCTATAGTGGGCCTAGCAGGGGCACCTGCAGTGGGCCTAGCTGGGGCACCTGTAGTGGGCCTAGCAGGGGCACCTGTAGTGAGCCTAGCAGGCAGGGCTGCAGCATCGTTGCCTTGGGTGGGTGGGATAAGATTTCTTCGGATTACAGACACAAGGAGTTGGGTTGCATGATCCAAGTCCTGTTAGGAAGACATTGCTCTCTGCAATTATTACCTTTGCACAACAATAACCAACAGTAGTGTCCAAATCGTTCTCATTAAAAGGTACTGTTTCCTCCAGTTGAAGTTTGCCTCTACCTGAACCCAGGCACAATCACGCACACAGACATACATCAGTGTTTGCCATGTCTCTCCTGTGATGTTTATAGCCTTTTTTGCTCTTAAATGTGATTTAATGTAATGCTCTATAAATGTTCTTAGCCATTAGACAAACATACTCCAGGAGCTTGCTCGATCGTCTCGTTGAAAGAGGTCAGGTGAGGGTAGAATTTTAACAGCTCACTTTTCTGGCCCCCGGTTAAACTGTCCCTCTGGAATATGTAGGGGTGGGACCTATGCCCACCTCTCTTGTTCTCTGTATAGCGCATTGTGTTACCTCTGTGTATGAAATGCGCAATATAAATAAAAGCTTTGATTGATTGAACGAACATCAAGCTAGCCAACGTTAAGCCCGAACAGCGCGGACTAGCTACAATGAAGCACTTCAACTAATTTTGCGTTTTATGCAAGGTTTTTTATAAATAACGTTATATAAAACGATAAAACGCAAAATTAACCATAACTGAAATCACAGTTTACAGCCTACTGCTACATCAACTCAAAACGCAAAGAATTTATCTCGACCATCTGTTAAGTTACACAGTGCGCTACGTCAGGCATTTGATGCATGGACGTCGACGACGACGGCTAACGTTAGCGTACTGACCGTAGGCCTGCAATGTTAACATATATTCACAAAGCATTGATTTCTCTCTCATTTCATTTTTAAATAATGCTACAATATAATGCATCTACTCACTTGGGGTTCGGTCGTTTCAGCTCTTCTCGCCATGACGATGAATTTGCTTGCGGTTCAAGAACGATCTGATGGTGCATCCACGTGATAACCCCAACTAACTATAGTTCCGATTTGATTATAGGGGACAGGATCACTCCGTTCGATTTTGGTCACTTGTTCAATAAAGGTCTTAAAATGAAATAAATAAAAAATAAATATACAACACATTGGTAAAAGTGTAGGACCCCCCCACACACACACACACACACACACACACCCAACCCCTTACAGCGTTTCCCCAACTACACCCTGAACATACTGCACAGTGTCCAAGAAAAGGTCTATGCCAAATGACTCAGAGGGTTGCAGAGGGTTAATATGTTCCATCAGCTGCTCCATTTGTTCTGCAGTGAGTGGGCTGTCCAGCTGTGGAACATTCACCCCAGTGTGTGTATCATCCACATAGCCACTGTCCTCCCAGTCGATCCGGGGAATGTACATCTCCTGAGAGAGTTTACAAATCACATTCATTAAGTGCGTTACAGTGTGAGCGTGATCTGAATGTTTTATAAAGTAGTTACAAATTATATTGTTCATTAATTAGAAGAATTAATTGTCTTTGGAAACAATTCATGCAATACCTCTGGATCCACAATGGAATTGTGCACTTGGCCCGCTTCCCACAGCTGATTGGGAGTGAGGTTCTGTTCAGTCCTCAATGAGTGGTTGTCCCACCCCTCCCGGAAGATCTCAAGGTTTGCCTGCAAGCGTGGCACAAACACATAGTGGCAGCAGAAGAGATCGACACTGCTGCTGAGATCCAGCTGTCCCTGCTCCTCCAAAGTGTGCAGGGTGTCATAGAACACACTGGTTACTCCTGTCCACACCGCCAGAGCCTCTCAATCCTGTTGAATATCCAGACAGCAACAGCTCTTACTACCATGATAATTAAATGCATTTCATCCTCTCATCAAACTACATACCAAGAAAAAATACTTGCCTTTGGTTGTGCACACTTTTCCCGGCAATGAAAGGGCTATGCTCTGGGCCACGCACTGACATCATCAGGCGTGCCACACCGACATTTTCCCCCCCATGATCTGCCCGGACTCTGCAAAATAATAACAATTTAAGCTCCACCCGTTCTTCGGAAGAACCACCAAGGTTATGTTTTCGCCCGTGTTTGTCTTGTCTGTCAGCAGGATTACCCAAAAACTATTTGCCCGATTTGCATGAAATTTGGTGTAGCATGGCTCACAGATGGAGCGGATCCGAATCACGGGTCAGAATTGCCAATTAAAACAGAATCCCGCCCCATTCATTGTCTATGGGGGGGTTAAAAGGCTAGAGTATATCTTCACTGAGGAAGGTCATACCAAACATGCAGTTCTAGCAACTGTGCTGACTCCCCCTAGAGACCAAATGATAATGTAATACACAAAATATGGTGTGACTACACCAAGATCTGACCTGAGTGGATATCCAAAATCCTCAACAGCTCTGTTGAAGAAAGCCAGATGGGTGTCGGACCGGTTGTTGTCTGCAGCTCCAAGGTACATGATATAGGAAAATAGAACATTATTAAAAGTACCCCTCTCTGCTTGGCACTCAGCATCAAGGGTTGGAATTGGGGGGTTAGATCACCAAATTATTCCCGAACACGGCACCGCTGGTGCTAACTGCTCCCCCAGGGGATGGGTCAAATGCAGGGAACAAATTTCCCACACTCGGGTGTGTGACAATCATTGGGACTTTAACTTTTAACTGAGGCACAGACCATCTGAGATACAGCTACATCTATGAAGAGGTTGGTGAGGGGGTTGAGAAAGGAGGGATGGATCATTGGCAAGTTAATAGGATGAATGAGAATGCGGTAGAGGATCACAATGAGAAAATCTTGTCAATTCTACTGGCAGAACAGAAGTGTGCAGGTGGTTACCTTGCGTGAATAACCATCAATCCCGCCATAGATGACTATGTTGTACCTGTTGGTAAATATATAAGAAAGCAATGCACTACAAAACACTGGCATATTCAAAATGAGCTTTCATGAGAAATATAACACAAAAAAGAACTACACTCTGGTTACCTGATCAGCTTGTGATTTGTATCGATGTGCACAAGGTACTTTGGACAGGGCACAGAGTATGTACGCCTGACGACACATCCCAGCTGTGTCATTCTGGACAGAATCCCAAGACTGTCCACACGGTGCATGGAGGCTCTGACTCTCTCCCATTGCACATGATGTCCCTGTGCCTGCAGACTCCCTTTCACTAGCCGATAGCCTACATGGGGCATCCTTGTTTTAATTTCGGCTACCATTCCATCTAGCTCTTCATCGGTACAGGTGCTGTACAATGCCCTGACTGATAGGTTGCCGTCTTGCATCCTTCTGTTGAGGGTGGCCATTCTGTTGAGGGTGGCCAATGACACCTCCAGCAAATTGGCGATGCAAGCCACAAGCAGACCAATCTCAAGGAGATGAACGACACGACCCATGTCGACCACTACCCTTGGGTGTCCACGTCCAGGTCTCCTTTCCAGCTGCATCTCCCTAGGTGGCAGTTGGTCTTGTCTGTGGATCATATTGTGCAGCACTGTCAGTGCTCCCATAAAGTCATCAGGCATTTGAATGTGCTGCGATATGGCATCTACGAAAACCATCTCCTGACTGCACACAAACTCCAAATAGTCCACATCCAGTGGAAGGTGTTGTAGCACATGTGTAAGGCGTTCCAGCAACCTCTCCATGATGTGCCGTTTTAATAATTCCTATGGAGAAATGAAAAAAGAATTGTGAGGGGCACAAGTAAACTTGGCTATATTTGACATTTTGTAGAGTGTTAGAAAGGTGTCACTCATTTTTCTCTTTGTATTTTCCAATATAAACTCAAACATTGGCTAGCTAATTTCAAGGACCAAACATGAGTTGATTTCCCTTTAGGGGGTCATCCCTACAGTATCTTCCCTGGGTCCTATGTTTACTCTACCAAAGTAGGGTCCCATGTTCCCCAGTTCCTAATTTTTGGGATAGGATTTAGAAGCCTTTTTCGGGACCGGGGAACATATGACCCTTACATACTGGGTGAACATACGTATGTGTAATTGAGGGGTCCTTTTTTGCACATTTGAACCCATTCTCGTAGTGTTTAACTCAAACCTGCTCTAGTTTGAGACGGAAATATTTCGCTGACCGCACCCTCTACAACGTTTAAACAAAGTGGAAGTTTACCAGTAGGGTAGTGCGATCGGCGAAATAGTTCCATCTCAAATGTAATTTTTCCAACAAAAAACAAACAAACTTTGCACTTTGCAATCAGCCTACATTTCACAGGACAGTAGGCTACTGAAACCAAAATTAAATCATGAGCATCCAGTCTCGGAGAAAACTACATATTTCGCGTCTAACTTGCTCAACACTGGAGCGATTTGTGGAAAATATGGTCAAACATAGCGGCAAGTCCTCTCCATAACACATAACATAATAATCTCAATTATGGCCCTGTTGCATTTAAGATTTTGGTGGACCAGCATGCTGGCTCACTGAAATGGCTGCCGCTAATAGAACAGGGACCTTATGAGCCTAATGTTATTAATCACACGTTTACCTTGCAACGGCATGTCAAACTGGCTGTGAGGGTCTATTCATTTTCAGAAGCATATAAGAATAAGAATAGTTATTTAAACCACGATTCAAACAAAATTAATGAAAGCTAAAAACTGCTGAAAATGATGAGAGTTAGGCTATGCCGTCGTCTTTTTTCAGCGCAACTAGGGAGCAAATACAATGTTTTGAAGACAACTTTTCAAAGTCAGTAAACGGGAAAATACAAATAGCGTAGGCCTCTTTTTCCCTGAGTTTGGAAGGGACCAGCGCCGTAAGAATATATCTATCCCAATGGCTAATGCCTAGACGGGGCGCCATAGCCTACAAACATATTACGGCGGCCGAAAGAATAGACTGAGCCTTCATTTTCTACTTAATCGGGGTAGTTTATTGTAGACTACTTACCCATCCAGCTTGTTGGTTCCTGTCGTGTTCCATGGCTAGCTATAAAAGCTTGAGGGCACATCAATTTCCGTCTAACGGCGGATTGCGAAACAGGTGAAGATGCTTGGGTCTAAGAGCTAGATTCTAATGATCGTCGTAGCCTTATCTAAACATTCAATTAAAGAATTAAAGCGTGCCCTACAACTGAATTGCTTTTGACACAGTTTAATAGAGTACAGTAGCCTAATGCTCACGCCCTATCTCGCATATAGCCTACAACCCTATTTCAATTAGGCTAAGACAATTACAATTATCAAGAGTACATTCCTGTAGATTTCACCATACCCTTACATTAATTTAGAGTGACTAGAAGTGTAATTTCATTTTGCAGGCTATTCCATGCAGATGGTGCCGCAAACATGATGGCCTACTTGACCAGCTCAACCCACACTGTCAGAACTCATAAGCATAGTATGTGGAAACAAAGTGAAACCATAACCCATAAGGTTTTCACATGTTCTAGTTCCCGCTGGCCACCTGTTCCCCCTGGCCACCTTATTCTATGCTTTTTCTAAAACATAGAATAATAATGCTTGTTTTCTTTATTCCACTTAGAAAAAACCTTGGTGTCATATAGGCTATAGCGTAGCATCATACCATCAGCACATTGAGGGTTGTCAGGTGCTCTGTTGAATATTGAAAGCGGGTTAATGCAACTCACAAACAGACTGAGCAGAGCCAGGAGAGGTGAAGTATCAAGTGTCCCGTTTCAGCATGCCTTTACATTCATTTAGGGTGACTAGATCGTGGAGTTTAATTTAATTTTGCAGACGGCGCAGAAAACATGAAGGCCTACTCTCCCAAATCAGTCCAAACTAGTATCTTAACCCATAATTGCCATGTTTTCTTTCTAGAAAGACATGACGTCTACCCAGAATGACCTTATAGATCACGCATACCAATGGCCAAGCCGAGGTTTGGACAGAGCAGGCCATTGATTTTGGAATGCTACAGTAGAATACTAGACAGTATGGATTGAGGGCTCGACCGTTGAAACAACTTGAATGAAATGGGGGAAAAAGCCATCTAGTAGCCTATACAACTCGGGGAGACAAGTGATGCATTGTAGGCTATAGCAGATCACCAGGCAAGGCCATTGATTCAAATGTCTGACATCAGGAGAAAAACGAGACTTAAATTACAACTTTTTCCCCAGAATCGGTATGGTTTAAAAGAGGTGGACATTTAGGCCCACCTAACGTTAGCTGGTTGTGCTGGACACATAAGTAGGCTATACCAGCGATTTAAATGAGCTGTCACAGAAAGTAGACACAGCTGTTCAATTTGCTTGACTGACTTACCTCACTAGGTTATACAGGACTCCATGCAACTCTAATTACAGTAAAGGATTTACACTGTAATCATTATCTTGTATAGTCATTCGTTTCGTAGACCTTCCAACAATGGACCTTTAAAATAACAGGTCAGCTGGCTCTCAATTAGTAGCCTACTTACAGTAGTGTAGGCCTATGTTAAAGTAGCCTGTTGTCAATGCATATGGTAGGCTAGTAATCAGCAAATGTAGGCCTACCCAAACAACTAACAATTAAAAAGCAAACAATCATTGAGTGAAGATTTCTTTAATTATATTTCCAGGCGAAAAGAGACAGAGAAAAACAACCCCTTATCAATGGACAGACTGGGTGGAAATCTGTCGGCAGCGTTATCTTAACACTGAAAATATGTGGTACTTTGGAAATGGGAAATGGACTGCACATATAGCCTATAGCGCTTTCCTACCTGCACAAAGAGCTTTATAATTGCCTCTCCTTCACCAATTCACACATGCACTCACAGCGCAATGGCAGCCAGCCATGCAAGGTGCTAGCCTGCTCATTGGGAGCAATTTGGGGTTCAGTGTCTTGTCTTGCCCAAGGACACATTGGCACGTGAACAGAAGGAGCTGGGATTCAAACCATTGACCAAACCACTGACTATATGATCATTAGTTAACCTGCTCTACCTCTGAGCCAGTATTTTATGGTACATTGAGCTAAACTTTGGGGAACTTTGAGGTGCTTTGGGGTATTTTGTGATACTTTGTGGCATTTTAGGGTATACTTTGGGGTATTTTATGGTACTTTGGGGTACTTTGGGATATATTGCTGTAGCCATTGCCAGTGGTCACTTATCGGATTAGCGCTGCATCTCCTGTGATTCACTCACCAACATAACAATATGCTAATGCAGCACATGCCAACTTGCACCTTATAGAGCGCAACTGTGACCGCCCACTTTTGTTTTTACTTCGGTTCAGGAAGTTAATTTCGCTACATTCTCTCCACTGGAGTTGGGCCGCATTTCACATTTACGATGTACCTTGGCGATCTACGGCGCTTCTTAAGGTATACAGTACCTTGGCGAAGGGACAGTTTTTCCTACAAGTGTTTCTCAGACTATCCCTTAGTGGGTGTCTTAAGATACATTCTAAGGTACTTCGTAAGGTACATCGTTAGTGGAGCTGTCCCTTGTTGATTACGTTTTCAAGCGTTCTCATAATCATTTTGATTTTACCCCAATCTAATATTAACAAAAAGGAAGCTATGCCTACTAAAGCTCTTCTGCTAATCTTTTTAAGAGTCAAGGCGAGACCTCGTGATAGTTCCAACTACAAAAAGTTACAGAGCGCAGTCGCTGAGTGCTGAGGCGCATAGTGTGTAAAAATTGCCAACGCTCTGCTGCAGTGCTCTAAATCTTCTCTGGCATTAACATCAGCACAAACACTGTGCGCCAGGAGCTTAATGGCATGGGTTTCCATGGCCGAGCAGCTGCATGCAAGTCACCAAGTGCAATGGCAAGCGTCGGATGGAGTGGTGTAAAGCGCACCGCCATTGGACTCTGGAGCAATGGAAACGTGTTCTGTGGAGTGACAAATCATGCTTCTCTATCTGGCAGTCTGATGGACGAGTCTGGGTTTGGCGAATGCCAGGAGAACGTTACCTGCCTGACTGCATTGTGACAACTTTTAAGTTTGGTGGAGGAGGGATAATGGTCTGGGGTTGTTTTTCTGAGGTTGGCCTAGGCCCCTTAGTTCCAGTGAAGGTAAATGTTTCCTCTTACCAAGACGTTTTGGACAATTCTATGCTTCCAACTTTGTGGGAGCAGTTTGGGGAAGGGCCTTTTCTGTTCCAGCATGACTGTGCCCCAGTGCACAAAGTAAGGCCCATAAATGCATGGTTGGGTGAGGCTGGTGTGGAAGAACTTGACTGGCCCGCACAGAGCCCTGACCTCAACCCCATCAAACACCTTTGAAATGAACTAGGATGGAGATCGCGAGCTAGGCCCTCTCGTCCAATATCAGTGTCTGACCTCACAAATTCTCTTCTGGATGGGCTTAAATTCCCACAGATACACCCCAAAATCTTATAGAAAGCCTTCCCAGAAGAGTGGAAGCTGTTATGGCTGTAAAGGGGGGACCAACTTTATATGAATGCCTATGAATTTAGAATGGGATGTCATAAAAGCTCCTGTAGGTGTAATGTAATGTAATGTAGTGGCCCAATACTTTTGTCCAAATAGTGTACAAACATACATACATACATACATACATACATACATGCATGCATGCATGCATGCATGCATGCATGCATACATACATACATACATGCATACATACATACATACATACATACATACATACATACATACATACATACATACATACATACATGCATACAAATGTGCATACATACAACATACCTGTACATACATGGGTCAATGACGTAAAGGTGTCCCATGCCATTCAGTACAATGCTGACTGCCCCCTCCCCAAAAATTCTTTTTTTTCATAATCACAAGTTTCTATATCCATGCATAGACTGGCAGAAATACAACCACCCGGAAAAAATGACTATTTTATTTTTAATGACGTGAGAAGAGAGGAAAGATCTGCACACTGATATCTCCCGGTTCACTTTATTGAAAGCATGCATGTACTGTATTTTCAATAAAGTGAACCAGGAGATATCAGTGTGCGGATCTCTCCTCTCTTCTCCCGTATGTACTCATCCAGCACCTGGCCTACTAAGGTTGGATGTGCGCACAGCTCTTTTGCCTTTTGTCTATTTTATTTTGAATACCACATTTTTTGAAAAAACACTCACTGTTGCACTGAATGACATATACAGTATGTCATTGACCCACATACTGTGCATACATATGCCCAAGGGGGGGCAAGGTATGGTGCGAGGTATACCCTGCCATACCAAAACGACAGTTTTATATGGAAAATGTTTTATATGGAAAAAATTAACTGTATGGCTCCAAGGTTTTTAGTGTTATACTGTATTGTCTTGCAGTGTGGAAGTTGCTGGGCGTTCAGTGTCGTTGGGGCCGTCCAGTCTGTCCATGCCATCACAGGCCATCCACTGCAACAGCTTAGTGTACAGCAAGTCATTGACTGTTCCTACAGGAACCACGGCTGCAATGGAGGCTCTACCACCAGGGCCCTGGCCTGGCTGAAGCAGGTCTGTTAAACCCTCTTTGGCTTTTTCTATCCCAACAGTGTATTTCATTCACTGGTCATTTTGCATAGACGGAAATACAAGTGATGGACATCATTTTAGAGGTTGAGTCAACTCACGTCTGGGTATTAAAATACATTTGGTCTGTTATTGCCTTTCAGACCAGATTGAAATTGGTGCAGGGGTCAGAATACACATACAAAGCTCAGACTGGAATGTGCCATTTTTTCTCCCAGTCACATGATGGTGTGACTGTAAAAGACTTTGCCGCATATGATTTCAAGTACGTAGGAACATTTCAGCATATTTATGTTAAGTGGCTACAGCTAAACATTAACATTCTTGACTGGGCTTCAAATAGATTGAGATAAATAGGGCAGGGCTTTGGGGCCAAACCTTCCTGTTTACTAAGTCAACATACGATAGGGCATAGATGGCTCAATAACACAGAGGTCAATAGCTCTTGTTTGCTATGCACATGTTACTACCCACCATCTCTTCATATGACGTAGTTTGTTTCCCAATATAATCTTTCTGGATATCTGTTGAAAAGCTTCAATGATTCCTGTTACATGTTGAAACTAAAATATGATGCATACAGTATACTGTATGCAGCGATGGTGATCCCACCGAAAAGGTTTTGGCGAGAGATAATTCTAGAAGTTTTTCCTCACAAGGTCACCCTGGGATATCACGGACACAATAAACATGTCCCTTTACTACATTCTTCAGCATCTGGAACACGCAGGCACCTATGCCAGGATCCTGTTTGTGGATTTCAGCTCTGCTTTCAACACCATCTCCCCACTCACTGGAGTACAAGCTTTCCCAGCACGTGCCCAAATCTACCTGCAGGTGGATCACCGACTTCCTGTTCTTTGGTTGACCGAGAAATTTGGTCAACCAAAGGAAATTATGGTACTTTTCTACACCTCCATCATTGAGTCCATCCCCACTCCTCCATCACCATCTGGTAGTCCTATAGCCAAGGACAGGGAAAAATGTCGTGCTGATGATGCATGTCGTGCTGAAGTTGATCGCCTGCAACCTGCCCTCCCTTCTGGTCCAATTCCAGGACCCTGAAGCGGGCCAAGAAGATTGCCGACCCCTCCTACCCTGGCCATAACCTCTTCATGCCCCTCCCGTCAGGCAGGAGGCTGGGGTCCATCAGGACCACGTCTGCACACCACAGACAGCTTCTTCCCCACGGCCATCAGCCTCTTCAACAAGGCTTATGTCCCCCTCTGCCCCCCCCCCTTAAAAAAGCATTCATATAACCAAATTACACATGGTAATAGTATGTGAATAATACAAATAGCTAAAAGTCAGATAATAAAATGTGTCTTGTCACCAGTGGCCAGGAGGAGGCAATGAAGATCAGGCTTGTGGAGTGGGGACCCCTGGTCGTGACAGTGGATGCCATCAGCTGGCAGGACTACATGGGTGGTATCATTCAGCACCACTGCTCCAGCCACCAGGCCAATCACGCCGTGCTGATCGTTGGTTATGATACTAGGGGTACTACACAGTACACACCTACACAAAGACATACAAAATAATATGTTTTGGTGCAGAGGTACACCCACCCATGACTGTCCGTTTTAGGTGACCTGATCTGGCCTGTTTGTTTTAGGTGATATTCCATACTGGATAGCGCAGAACACATGGGGAACATCGTGGGGTAATGAAGGTTATGTTTACATAAAAATTGGAGGCAATGTTTGTGGTGAGTTTGAACTCACGTAGGCCTACTCTCATGCCAAGTGTTGTTTTGGTCTTGAAGCTAAGGGTGGACATAATATTGAGTTATTTTCATGCTCATCATCTGTTTCAAAGAGTCTAAGGTGCACCTGTTTGAAAATTGGCAGTGCACACAGTATGTTTATTTTGTATTTTTTTTAATACACACACTAGATATAGTATCCACTAATGTAAGATCGCCTACTACTGTTGATATCTGTTTTATTTAATTTTGGCTGGTAAAATTGAAAGGAAAACTGTTGCTTTATTTGTCAAAAGTTTTAATTTACAAATTGTGCTCATCCCTGTTCTTATTCCTCTTCTAGGTGTTGCAGATTGTGTGGCTGGAGTCTTTCTGTGACCAGTGAGGACAAATTGCACAGGTAGCTAGTAGCTACTGAAGAAATTCAGGAATTTATAACTGCCAAAGTCAATCAAATCAAAAACATTTTCTGAAAACAATGCTCAAGGCTCAATGTATCTTTATTAAAACATGCACACATTATTATTATACTGGACCAATAACATATCTTTATGATCAGGTGTGTGTGCTGTTGAACATATTTTTGTCAATACATTTAAGTCAATGAAATGAAAAGTTCTTGCACACTGTCTACTTCACTTGCAGATAAACTTAATAGGACATTTCGGTGTGCAGACCTTTTTCAGGTGAACTGACCCTGAATAAAACTTTATGAAAACAAAGCTCAAAGCAATTAAAATGTATGGAATTTATTAAAACATACTCACGTGCATGCACATTGTGTGCTGTTGAACATAAAGTCTGACAATTAAATCACATAAAAACACCCATTGCACTCACAGAATTATAATATAATAATATAATATAATAATATTACAAAAACATGGTACAGTAGGTTACTAGTCTACAATAAAATAAGTGAAGGACCAGTGTTTATCATCACGATTATTATGTATTTACAGATATTACTTAATTCCCTACATAAATATGGTAGAAAATGCTATTAACATTATAGGCTACAACACTTTTAATTGTATAAACAATATGTACATATTTCACCCATTTTGGTTTTGATGGTCCAGTATGATGGCATTGATGAGACACAGAACAGCACCCATGCCACTAAAGCTTTAGGCGACATCTCAATAGTCTACAGTGGCCTCCTTTTCTTCACTGGCACTAAAAAGTTGACAGATTGTATAGCACAATTGACAGGTGCTGTATAATAATGCATCTGCCATAGTGCTTTCCCCCGAACAGTACCTGAGTTCTCAGAATAGCAAAATGATGGAGAGGAATCCAGACAGACAATTTGAAATGCCCACTAGTCTGAGTCCTCACTACTGCAGTAGGAGCTGTCACAGTACTCGGCTGTGTAGAGGAATGTGTGCACATTGGGGTTCAGCTTGGGCACCCAATGGCGAGGCACCAGGAATGTAGCCAGGTTGAACAGATCCACAAACACTTTGTAGCGGTCACTTGTACAAAAAAAGACACCTCAATTGAGTCAAACATTATAAATCAACAGGTGACTCTACATTAGTAGAACTGTTACTGTAAAGTGCTTAGATACCATCAACAACCACCATCATGACAATAGAAGTGAACTGCAGTGAAACACTGCAACACTGTCAGTGTGATAAATCATTACAATACACAGGAAATAACATACCTGACTGTAGAGCGCAAGTAGTGGTAGCCAGATGATCCTCCAGTGCCTGCTTTGCTGCCAATCATCCTGTGCACCATGCACACATGGTTATCTGGGACACAGGGACAAATATGAAACATGTTGTTACAACATTTTCAGGTCAGTGGTTGACCTGCAAAAGCTGTAATTCTCTTGAGCCTTTCGGAAGAAAGTGCAGTCTCTAGCAAGACATATTGGTGAAATATTTGTGTGAGGGAGATTTAGGGACATTAACGGATTGGTTCCAGTTCAGTATGTCATGACTGCATAAGCTTACATCTCCATTTTGTCATGAGGGTGTCAATGTCCATCAGGGAGGTGAGGAGCTGGAAAGGCACCTGGAACCTGGGCTCCTCTCTGAAAGAAAGGTCTAAAATATTAAAGAACAATTACACTTGTGGCTACTGTATAACATAAGATGAATGGAACTGGAAGACCTTCTTACTGTACCTGTAGAAGTAGATCATCAGAGCTCCTTGTAGAGCTTTGTAAGAGAGCCGTCTCTCACCTGGTCAAACACAAAGGACAGACTGTGACTTTTTTTTATTAGATGTGTTTACTTTTTATCTCTGTAATCTCAAACCTATATTGATTAGGTTTCTTAGTAACAGGTGACCAGCGGAGATAGCACTGCAGCAGATTTCTTCAGGTCAGTGATTATAAGTGTGTAGTGCATGTATATCCCAGATATGAACGTACTCACCTTTGCTCAAAAGGTGCTCATGTCGTTTCTCGTCGAACAGTGAAGTGAACATCTCTTTCTGCTTAGTCAGCTCAGCCATTATCTCCTCCTTGTCCTCAGAATCTTCCATTAACTGTCACATATAGATATTAAGTACAGCACATATGACCTAATTCAATCCATTATGGTACAATCAAAGGTACATTCCTGTATTGGGTAGCTTTTGATACAGTATCAGTCAGACCATACCTCAATTTTCTCTTTTTCCTGTCTTAGCCCATCAAAAATATTGATTTCCAACTTATTCCAAAAGTTGAAGCCTTTCTCTTCAAGACCAGGGGTTCTCTCCAGCCATTGCTGGATAAGACAACACATATCATTACCTCTGTCCAGCAGACACTCACACAAACATCTGTGTTGTGATTGTGAATATCGTGTTAAACAACCAGCACAATTGTACAACCACAAAGGGTACCATGTGTGATTTTAAATAGACTTCATGTATTACATAAGTGTGAGATGGCATTGACATTAATCTATGTTAGCATGTCTGCTCACGCACCTCCACTAGTTTCAGAAGAGCAGGCTCCTTCTCTGAGCAAAGCAGCATCTCGTTCTCATGGCCTTTGAAGTTGTCCCTGTAATGGCGTCTGTTGTAAGGGACCCTCAGGTTTTCTGGGACCCCAATCTTGTTCTCCAACAGTCGGAATTGAAGACTCTGAAAGCCGGAGGCAGGGGTCAGGTACTCCCTACGCACACAAACACACACACACACACACACCCACGTGAACACACATCAATACAAACAGCAATGAGAGCACAATTGTAAAGTGGGTCACTTTTTTTTTTAATAAGGTTAAAGATTTATGATTTTAAGGTAAAGGTAATCAAAGGTTGTCTATTTGCTGACCTGAAGTCAAAAAAATCCAAGGCCGTCATTGTCTCTAAGACTGAAAACTGGTCCACCAGCAGTTTGAAGATCATAACAATCCTGTGTATACGCGTGTTGACTTTCAACATGTTGCGTTCATCACGGACCTGGAACATTACCATAAAGAAGTAGGTCAGGAATCCTTACAGCAGAACTATAACCTATAAGCCTGCTTTGTTTTTAAAAGTACACTGTTACCCAACATTGTGGCTTCAGTTTCAACATTATGATATCAGTTTATTTGTGTATGGATCAACTTCTTATCTTGTTAAATTGCACAATTCTCCATTTTAGACTGAGCAAATAAACACGGTAGATGTTCACGGTAATCAATATGAGTAATTCGTATTTCTCAGAAATGTTATTCGTAAATACATGAAATTACTCACATGTCCACTGATGAAAATCTCTCGCACTGAATCAAGCTCCCAAAGAATCTGCTTGAACCAGAGTTCATATGCTGAAATACACAGGTACCTTATGTTCATATTCATGCCATACATGTTTGCAATACAATGCAATGAAGCAGGTTAACTTCGCATTATGACCATTGAACATTTTTTCCAAACATTTTAAATGTTTGACCATGAACATGCTTTTTTTTATTACCTTGATGGGTGACAATGAAAAGATGTTCATCGTGTATCTTGTTGCCTTTCAGTTCACTCTGAAGAACCTGAGCTGTCATAACCTTGTCCAGCTGCAAATCACCAAAAGAACATTTACAGCTGCCATTCAATCCTGCTTGCACATTTGACTGATGAGATAGATACTGATGAGAATGAAGGGTTATGGACTTAGATGAAGGTTGTGTACCTGGAGGTAGTCACCATAGATGATGCCGCCTTTGCTGGCTTTGTTGACACCTGCCTGAGAGGCATCATGTTCATCGTCCTTCCGAGGAGGGTTGCTTTTGAACAACCTGGGATAAGAACAGACATTTTCCATGGTTCACACAAGTGTTTTTCTAAAACGGTTGCCTTAAACCATGATCATTAATAACGACAATGATTTGGAGTCACAAATCCAATCACGTGGTATTTGAAATTATTTGATTTTAGATAGCAGAAATTTGATAGAAATTGAAAATGCATATTAGGATTAATGACTTACAAGTGCCTCTTCTCAAAATATGGACATCCACTCATGACTATCCAAATGATCCACAGCAATGATAAGATGATCCTAGCCCTTGAATTTACTAAAAGTCTCTCAAAGGCTATTCAAGCATATAAAGGCTCACCGCGTCCAATCACACAAGACATATTTCAACATCCGGCCCGCCTCCCATGTGCAAGAACCAAATAAGTCTCTGTTTACCTTTAGTTAACTAGATGTTTTATTTGAAGAAAAAAAGTAGCTATTTCAAATTTACATGAAGACAAAAAGTTTAATCTCACTCAAGTTTGCATCTCAGAGGGAAATAGTATGATATGTTATGTTACTAGATTATCCAGTGTAGCTCTATACTGTAATATGTTGTAAAACAGACCCATAAGAATTCTAGCATTTGAACATACTTTTACAGTAAATTTAGTATGTTCTCATTATTATGCAACTTTAAAGGAGGGCATAATTTAGTGCCATAGTGATACAGTTACTATACACGCTGTATATATTATACTATTGTGTATTGTAATGTCATCATGCTCTTTTGCGACCTGGATAAACCTAATGTACACTAATATAAGCCAGCTAGTATTGATCTTTGAATGTTTGCAGTTTGGTTAATATGTAATGTCTTCCCGCAATTCTGCATTTCAGTTTTTTTTTTTCTTAGAGCAAAGTTGACAACCTTGACACTGTTGTACCTTTGAACCACTCACGTGTGAGCTCCATATCTCCATATTTTCTGTTGATACTTTCTTTAGGTTTGATGGTGTATGCCATGTGTCATAAGATTTTCCCTTCTTACCCACTGAGCAAAGACACGTCTAGAAGATGTCTTTTAGACGTCTTTTTTGTCTTTTTCGGACGTCCAAAGACATCCAATTAGGAGCCAGAATGAAAGTTTATTTTAGACGTTCAGATTTTGAACCCGTTCTGCACGTCCACAGACGTCTTAGAGGGGTCCAAGCCAGACGTTTGAATATTGAGGGGTCCAGCAGACGTACAAATGGGGTTCTGGACCGACGGACGTTATTAAGACATGATCTGAACGTCTCCCTGACGTTGCGTGTTTGCTGGGTACTGTACCTGTAGAGGGTGACAAAGTTAAAAGCATGTGATGACACACACACACACACACACCACAATACCATGGCAATAAAGTGATCTAAATCTGAATGATTTTAACCTGGGCCTTGTTGTGGAAAACTTAGTTGTAGGAATACCAAGCAAATAAACACACCGTCCTCAGGATTGAATTTGAAGATTTAATTCGTTCGAGCTCGAAGGGTGAATTCAGATACAGAGAAACAAGGCAACCAAGTAGCTCAGCAATAATGCACAAATGAATCAGTTCACACGCTCCCTTAAAGGAGTAGTAAAGGGGAAATGCATGTTTAGCCCTGTTTTAAGGTTACTTATGATCATATACAGGGTGCGATTTGTAAAAAAAAACAGAGGGGGGGACATTTTCAAATACAATGTAATGTCCAGAAATTGAACAAATGTAAACATCAGAACAAAGGAAATGACTGTGTGCTCTTATTGTATTCTTATATATAGTCTACACCCAACACAGTGCTAAAAGAAAGGACAAACCATACGATGTAAGGTTATTGATCACACTGCTATGAATGTAGAGCTATCCCGTCCTCATCATAGACCTTTAGACCTCATTAAAAAAAGTGATATACGTAGGCTAGTTAAAGGTAGGCACTAGGTGCATATAGGCTACATCAAATCACTGTTACAGTAGGCATGTGCCTTGAAAGCAAATTTGAACACCAGCCATCTATCCCGACAAATCTGTAGGCTAACATTCAGCATGGATCCATCTTTGTCCACAATCACGCGCACTTTCACCGGTAGGCCAGGACGCAAGGCTGAAAAGAAAATCTGGAACACAAGATAAAATATAAATTGGCATTGGTCTCGTGAAAAAGAGGCTAAATTAGTAGCCTGGTATTGGCTATCGCCTAATATCGAGGATGAGAATAGCAAAACAAAAGCAATACATGCTGACGATTGGTCGCTTATCACCCACAACAATAATTGTATTATAATAAAATATTCATCCTGACACTTACCGATGTTTAGCACTAAAGAGCCTGCTTTGTTGACGTACCTCTGGCGTTTTGGGCATCCTCCAAAATCCTCGCAGCAAAATATGACGAAATGCTTTGTTGACCCCGTTTCATTGCTAATTCTTGCTAGTTAGAGTAGGCGCTTGGTTGACAGTTGCCATGACAATCAAACGCGTGGTTAGAACTAGCTGTTGTAAATCATATTTTTGAAATAGCTAGTAGTTTTTCTAAATTGTGGCATCTATTTTCGGGCACAGGAATTGTAGCTATATTCAGTCTGACCAGAAGCAGGGATAAAAACGTATCCCCACCGGCGATAAAAAAAAGAATGTCTGATAATTGCTCTACCACCTTTTAGGTCATACAATGGATGTGGGTGGTAGAGCAATTATCAGACTTTCTCAAAAGTGCTAGTTTTGTCAACGTTTTGATCTGAACCATTGTATATGATCATAAGTAACCTTAAAACAGGGCTAAACATGCATTTTCCCTTTACTACTCCTTTAAATACCTGACCATGACGCAGAAGAACTTGATACAAAGATGATTTTATGATGTAGTGACAGTCCTGTGACAGTGGCTCCTGACTAGAAGCAGAAAGGAGTGAAGTCACAAGACCTCCCCTCTGACCTTGACATCTGTGTTGGTTGTGTGTTTGTCTCTCTCAGTAGCGTCCCACATTATCTAAGACAGGCCTAGAGTTTACTTACACACTATTAGAGACTATATTGTAATTGAAAATTCTGTTATAGCCTTGAAAACTGTGTGGGTCCTACCTGCCCCTCTGTTGTGTAGTAGCAGTTATACGGGAGTGTAAGAATGGATATAACTAATGTCGGTGAAAGCTACAATATGATGTTTTAGCTAACCACTTCTCATGGCTTCTCAATTACAGTATGCCACACCATGACTCAATGTGTCAATCATAGTGGTTTGAAGAGCAGTTAAACTAGTTCCATCAGTAGGAGACAGATCATATTCTCAAGTCACTCCCAGATCATTAGTCTCTTTGTAGCGCTCTTGGAGCAGAGTCCCAGAAGCCTGTATGACACTGTCCTCTGAAGATCAGAGGGATGATAGCAAGAAACTATTTCTGGATTGGAAGATGGTACAAGCTAGTGTTGATGTTGCAGAGACAGCAGCCCCAAATCCTTTCTTCTTGTTCCCATTGAGCTGGGATGGAGATTTAGCTGGGAACTGTGGTAAACAACAGAGGGTATGCTAGAGACAGAAACCTGACAAAACTGATTGTCTAGCTTTCTTAATGTATTTTTAAGATTATTGTCAAGGGTTGTTGTAGTCTTGCTGGGTTAAATTGTTAAAGTCACATATTAGTCATGTTAAAGTCACATATTAGTCACGTTAAAGTCATAAATTTGTCACGTTGAAGTCCAAGCTCACACAGGCCATCCCAAGGCTGATAATTCCCAAGGTCTAAGTCTGTCACTGATTAAAAGAAAAAGTATGACTATATAGCAAATAGCAAAGCCAGAAATGCCTCTCAGACAGCATATAAACTGCATTTCAACAGTATGTAAACTGCATTTCAACACAACATACGTCCAGATAGGTTTAAACCCAGATTAATAGGCATCTTTTATATGGGTTCTCCATTGAAAGTGAAGTGTTTATGTTGGGGAAACTGCTCTATATATTCCATATGATTTGGAAACACGCCAAACACTTCTCTATTGTGCATTCACACACATGTCCGACTGTGCACTGACAATCCATTGCTTGGTCCCTTCTTTCTCCCCACTCATGCAATACGTGGGGAAAATAGTTAGTTAAACTTTTGTTAGGGGAATAGATGGCTGTCTTGACCTTATCTTATTGCCTTGACCTTATCTTCACACAATGTTCTGCTCTGATCGAGGCTTCCAGCCGTATGCATCAGGGCAACCTAAAATAGCAGATAACATACTGTACTCCTTCTAAGAGCTCTGGTCTAACATTTAATACTCTTTTGGGGGAGTTCCACTCAACTGAGTTTGATAAGTTTGGCTCCCAAGTGGATTGATATGGCCTATAGCTTTTATCTCACTCAAAGGAACAGCAGCTCCATGAACAGACTGGCTTTATTGCTGTGACCTGGGGCCATAGCAATGGGAAAACAACAAAACTTCTAAAAGGGTGCCTACCTTTGTGATGTGTGTAATGAATATGAGCCAGATCAATTTAAATTTAGAAAGCAGGCATTGTTCAGCTTATTGAATTATGTTGTTGGCCTTTGATGTTCTTGCAAAAGTCATGCAATCGCCTTTGGATTGTTCTTTGAAGTACATGTGGGCAGGGGCGCCGCCAGGGATTTTGGGCCCCATGAAAAAATATGATATGGGCCCCACCAGTGGTATAGGTTAGATTTGAACATTGGGAGGACACGATGGCTGCATCCCAAACAGTAGGTAGCTGCCTGCTGCCTTGCTGTCTAGCGAGGCAGCATCCTTTGGAGCAAGTGATTTTGTCTGAAGTTGCCTGGAAAGGAGTCTAGATTGAGACGGACTTCCAAGGAGGAATTAGTTTTATTTTTTAGTCTTTGGTTTAGTTTTTAACACACATGTTGTGGGAACTGATGAGACCTCCATGTTACATACACCTGTGACATTTACATGCAGCGCTTGATTGCTTGTCAGTGTGAAACCAAGTATGAGCACACCCTCAAGTATTTTTGTCATTGTCTCCTCATCTTCTTCCTCCTCTTCTACCTCATGCACACTTCCCCATGGTTTCTTTGTATGGTGGCAACCCAGGGGACAGGGAAGACCACAAATGCCAAAATGGCAGTGGCACACAGACAAGGGAAGCAAGTTGGAGAAAATAGTCAGAGGTTGTCTCTTAAATAAAGTTAGTGTTACAAATGAAAGATCTCAAACAAAATCCACACATGAGGCAGCATTGCTTTCTGCCTCACCCCCTCTTCTCCCAGGCTTCTTACATTAGTCACACTGTAAAAAAGGATTCTGGAGGGTGGTAAATACAATTCATGCAAACAGTTGACATTTTACTTAAAGTATATAAGTCAGCGAGTGAAATTAATACTAATGGGTAAACTAGTTACTAGCTACTTTTTAACAGTAACAACCGCAACATAAAAAAAAAAAAAAATCTACTCAAAAACTATTTGGATGGTGGTAAATACAATCCATGCAAATAGTTTAAATATTACTTAAAGTATATCGTCATTGAGTGAATGTATAATAATGGATAAATCATATCTCGACTACCTATTTTTTTATAGTAACAACCGCAACATGAAAAAGAACATAAAATCTACTCAAAAACTAACATAAAATCTACCAAAAAACTATTAGCCCCACACTGCAACGTGCGCATGCGTCGGCACGGTTTTCTTTCAAGCCAGTCATCAGGTTCAAGGTCGCTTGCCAGCAGACATTTCAGGGGCCAGACCATTCAACGTTCAGTTGGTTCCAGGCGGGAAAACTGTGCTGGATATAGAGCAGTAGCCTCAGTAGGTTTCCTGGTCAACATGCTGTGTATCACGAATAAAAGCTAACATATTTAATGGTAAGATCTATCCAGGCCCGGCCGTCCCATAACGCGCTGCGCGTGGGGCCCCCCACCGCTAGGGGGCCTCCGAGACCCGCTGCCGCCACCCCCCCCCCCCCCCCCCCCCCGTTGCCGCTTTGGTGTACCTGTTGTCAGAAACGGCCAACATCAGGACAGCAGCAATGTCGTCCAAAAGAACATGGCATGACAAAGACAAAGGTATGTTTATAGGAATATTTATTTGCCTGATAATACTGAATGTTCATGTTGTTGAACATGTTGACTCGAGCTTGCAAGCGAGCTAGGAACTCAGTAGCTACATTTACAATTAGCACTAGGCAAACTAACGTCAAACTGGTTTTATTATTCATATTCCGTTCACTCGTACGTCGAGGCTGTTCGCTATTATTAGCTTTGTTGACATGTTACATTCCATGCAAAATGGTATGTTTTGGTAGCCCTGCTGCAGCAGCTAACGTTACCCAGCTAGCTGTAGCAGCTAACGTCATTAGCCTAGCCAGCTAGACCACGGCGCTCATAGATGGAGAGAAACGGTCTGATTGCCTGCGGGAAGCGGCTGCATTCCACGGCTTGCTTCTGCAATACTTTTCTAGCAGGCCTACGTAACTTTCACTTTCATTCTTATGGCTTGCTGTGTGTGTGTGTGTATGTGTGCACGCGCGTGCGTCCACACACCCACCCTTAAAGTCCAGGTTAACCCAGTTCAAATTTTTGTTATGAGCTTCACACACCACAGGAAAACATGTAATTAACCACCCAGCCAAATCTGAGTGATTAAAAATGTCGCTAAGTATATAAAATAAGGCTTCAAAATCGGTTAAAAATCAGCAGCATTCTCTGGTCTGAGACTGTGGGGGCGTGTCTGCTGAAGGCACCGAAGCCACACCCAATTGCGTGGGGAGGGGGTGTGGAAGGAAGAACCTGTCAAATAGTACCGTTCTCTGGTCTGCATATTGTCACACTGGCACGCCGTCTCTTTTGTGGTAGGAAGGCACAGCTTTGTGAAAACAGAGAGGAGTTGAAATTACACTTGTCTAATGAGTCAAACGCACAGATGCTTCCTCCTAACCTACCTCCTGACAAACAACACAGGTAAAACTGTAGCTACTCTATACCAACGCGCCAGTGTTACTGCCCTTAGATGCAAAATACAAAAACAGGCAACGAGGAATGCATGAGTCTGTCCCTATTTTCTCCCTGCCACCTCCGGACCCATTCCTATCCCTCCCAGGCGATCCTGTCGTCCCTTGGGATCAATGGAAAAAGTTGTTAGGTGGGCTAGCTTGTAAAAGCTAGCCCAACTTGTGATATTCCCACTATTTCTTTCTTTCTTTCTTTCTTTATTACTTGTGATATTCACACTATTTCTTTCTGTATTAGGTGGGCTAGCTTGCAGAAGCTAGCCCAACTTGTGATATTCCCACTATTTCTTTCTTTCTTTCTTTCTTTCTTTCTTTCTTTCTTTCTTTCTTTCTTTCTTTCTTTCTTATTATTATTCTCCCCGTTTTTTGTCTCCTTTATAACTTCTTCATACTTTGTGCTAGAAACTTCATTCAAACTTTAAAATGTTCACGATGTTTAGCTCTTTAACGGATGTATTCAGATTTTTGATATTTTTTATAGTTTTTTAGTAATTTAACTTTTAATAGTAATTTTTGTGCCATTGAAACTGCTGGTGGAATGTTCAGTATCATTATGTTTTTAGAGTGGTGGCAGCTGTTGCTTTGAAAATATTTACACATTTTGTAAACTCCTGGTACTCCTACAGTTTTGAAAGCTCACACACTTATTATACATCAAAACTTTCACACAACTGTGCTGATTCGTACAATGTAAGTATCTAAGCTGTGTGACTTATACTTTTCGCTGTATGATGATTTGTTCGGCAACTGCGCTCCACTTTGAAACATATGGCGCTGCACTCTAGCTTTTGAGCTGCTAATTTTGCATTTTTACTCTTTTTCTAACTTGTCGCTATGCCTACAGTTTTAACAGCTCATACACATATTATATATCGAAACGTTCCCATAACTGTGCTGAATCGTACAATGTAAGTATCTAAGCCGTGTGACTTATAGTTTTCGCTGTATGATGATTTGTTCGGCTACTGCGCTCTCCATTGAAACATATGGGCCCACACTACCTTTTGAGCTGCTAATTTAGCATTTTTACCCTTTTTCTAACTCGTCGCCATGCCTACAGTTTTTAAGCTACACGGACATATCATAGCCTTAAATGTTCAGCATTTTCTCAGGATTCCTACGGTGTCAATATCTAGGCTGTGACCTTTATACTTTTTGAGAGAGAGCTGTCTGAAGCCAACATGCCTTTCCATTGAAGTGAATGAGAGGATGCTCACAGTGTCAGTTGGGATTTGAATTTGGGGACATGTGCAGGCTCTCTGTACAGGCACCCTTTTATGACTACTGTGGTAGCATTCATATTCCTTCCTTCCATCCTCCATCCATCCCTTCCTTCTTTCTTTCTTTCTTTCTTTCTTTCCTTCCTTCCTTCCATCCTTCCTTCCATCCTTCCTTCTTGCTTTCCTTCCTTCCTTCTTGCTTTCCTTCCTTCCTTTCTTCCTTCCCTTCCTTCTTTCTTTCTTTCCTTCCTTCCATCCATCCTTCCTTCCTTCCATCATTCCCTTCATTCCATCCTTCCTTCTTTCTTCCTTTCTTTCCTTCCATCCTTCTTTCTTTCCTTCCTTCCTTCCTCCTATCTTCCTTTCCTTCCTTCCTTCCATCCTTCCTTCCATCCTTCCTTCCTTCCATCCCTTCCTTCCGTCCATCTTTCTTCCTTTCTTTCCTTCCATCCTTCCTTTCCTTCCTTCCATCCTTCCTTCCTTTCATCCTTCCACCCATCCTTCCTTCCCTCCTTCTTTCTTTATTTCCTTCCTTCCATCCTTCCTTTCCTTTCTTCCTTCCTTCCATCCATCCTTCCTTCCTTTCCTTCCATCCTTCCTTCCTTTCCTTTCCTTTCCTTTCCTTTCCTTTCCTTTCCTTTCCTTTCCTTTCTTCCTTCCTTCCATCCTTCCATCCTTCCTTCCTTCCTTCCTTCCATCCTTCCTTCCATCCTTCCTTTCCTTCCTTCCATCTGTCCTTCCTTTCCTTCCTTCCATCCTTCCATCCTTCCTTCCATCCTTCCTTCCTTCCCTTCCTTCTTTCTTTCTTTCTTTCTTTCTTTCTTTCTTTCTTTCTTTCTTTCTTTCCATCCATCCATCCTTCCTTCCTTCCTTCCTTCCTTCCACCCTTCCTTTCCTCCCTTCCGGAGTCTTGCCATCACGCCACTATCCATGCCACGGACCTCACAAAACAGCCTCTGAGGTGGCTAGAGACACACAGTCTTCACTGGTTAAGGCGGGTAGGTGGCCCGGAGAGGGGTACACTGTCCTCGACCAGCTCTGACCTGAGGGGGCGGAGTCTCACCACCATGCCACTGTCCACGCCACAGACCCCACAACTCAGCCCCTGAGTAGGCTAGAGACGCACGGTCTTCGCCAGTGGGTGCATGGAGATTGCCTGGTCCGTAGTAGTTCTAGCAGTAGCTGTTACATACAGCTGCAGCAGCTAGCCCACCTCACATTTTCTCCAGGAAATGTACTTTCTAGTTTAAAATGTACCTTTTAGTCACTGGCTTGAACAGCGCTGATAGCGCGAAGAAGCGTACACTACCGGAGTTGATAATCGGGACAGACTCATCCACTCTCGTTGGCAATGTTATGTGTGAGAATAACGAGCACTCGGCTTCAACTTTCCCGCAACATATCCAACAGAACTGGAATGTTCAGCCAGTAGCCGCCGAACACCGCTTCACCGGGAGAGGGTGCGTCTTTCTCCAGCTGCAGCTGGTCTACCTAACCATCCCCCTCGCTCCCGCCTCCCGGTCTTCCGCTGGAGAAATATACTGTAACCATTACCGGTGAATCCATACGCACATCAGGTGCCACAAATATGGCAGGCAGTTTCTGTATAGTTAACGCTTATAGTCATAATATATCATCCGTAACGTTATTTGGTGGGTGGTCGCCTGGTCGGTGCTGCTAGCTATGTTAGCTAGACTAAGGTTATATACACACTCCCATCTGCAACAAACTACATAGCTAATGTTAGCTATATTTCCTCCTAAGATTACATATAATTCATCATAGCTGACATTACCACATAAATGTCAAGACACATATTTTGTAGATTAACGTAGCAGTGTATTTTCCTATTGCTTACGTTACCTAGCTAACGTTATAACGTTAATTAGCTATAAGCACACAAGGCAGCGGTGTCTGCACCAAAGGTTGATGCGACAGGAGGAGAATGGAGGCCGGGGAGGGAGATGGTTGGCTCCGCCGAATTCACCAGGACCAGTCGTGAGTCCGTGAAACCCAAAAGCCTCATATTATAATTGCAGAAGCTTTCGGGAGTGAAATGTTTGCTGCAGAGGCGGGCGCTAGCGGTGACAGACTCCTCTGTAACACCATGGCTCTTCAAAAATGCTAACCATTTGCTTCCCATTTCAGCTTTACTCTGGAGTTGAAAGAAGGAGACCTTATCATCCCATTCCTGCTGGCATCCAGGAAGGATGCATTTTCGTTTAGTCTTATGCATAGGCATTGCTAACTAAGAAAAACTAGCTAATTCTAGACTGCTGGTTAAAACTAGCTAATTCTAGACTCAAGATTGAGTAGGAGAACCGAAGATTCAAATCCGTTCTAGCTTTATATAGTGTTAGGGCGGGGATATGCTAAGAACACCGCTCTACGTCAACAAGTACCGTTTTAACCCCGCCCAGAAAATCCAGAAATCAAAACTGGTCAAAAACACAAAACTGGTCTCACTTCACAATTCAGTACTACACATGGTTCATCCCATTTTTACATGTTATCAGCAATGCATCACTAACACATAGAATGTGTTTTCAAGCAAATCTCTGATTTTGGTTAACTGGGACTTTAAGTAGGGGTTACATACATTATCGACAATCTGTTTGCTCCCATATTCCCGCTTTAGGTTAGAGTATCTTCACAAAGATTGCAAAACGATTCTCTGCGCAGAGGGAGGAGGAGGAGGGGGAAATGTTAGAAGATGGAATTCTGTCCACCCTGCAGCAAGGCAGTGTGCGGAAAATCCATAGCCACTGTCATGAATATCTGTGCGAAGTGCGTTTGAACACACGTTCTATTTGCCTGGCTACTAGAAATGCCATAGCCCATAGCCAACGTTAGTAGTAGGCCAATTGCGCCACCCTGTGGAAAAGTCAGATAGGTCACATTCACTCCAAGCCTGAATAGATGAATACGTAAAGAAAAAAGAAAAATTATACTCTTAAATCTTTAGGCCCCTGAAGCCTTTAGCAAGTGCAAAACCTCTGATTGGTCAAGGTGATTGCATTGCACCAGTTACAGGTTGTGGTATTGGTTTGCATATCTAAAACATATAATGTAAATATGACCCTTAGTCTGTAAAGTAAGCTGTCTATAATGTCTATTTAATATTTATAGAAATGTACTCATTTTACTCTTTGTGTGTGTCATTCCACAGGTGCAATGCTAAAATATATTACCAAAACACCAGGGCCTTCTTCAGCCAGTGAAGATCCAGCCGAAGAGGCTTCAAACCAATTACCCACAGACAAAGGCAAAGGTTTTGAAGGCATGTACATAACCTAACATGATCTCTCACAATATTATAGCTCTATAGAAAACGGATTTAAGTAGCCTATTCGATTTTAAATTAATATCTAATAGGTCCTTGGGGCCCCCAACTTCATTCTGTGGTTGGGGCCCCCAAAAAGCTGGAGCCGGCACTGGATCTATCGCCAAGTGTGTAGTCAGTGTGTGTGCTTTTGTATTGACCAGGAATTTACATTGCTAACCTTCTCTGGGCTAACGCGTGCAGCAGTAATCAGAGTTGAATGTGCAAGCAAGGTTTAGCTAGCTAAAGTTACTCAGCTAGCTATCGTTATTGGCAGTGGATAATGCCTGCTGTAGCAATAACGTTACAGGTTATCGATGAGAACGTTTTGTTTCTTCAAAATGCATCCTATTTGGGGCATGATTTCACTTTCATTGCTGAACTAGTTGATAGCTAGCTACAGCCAGGCTCCAAATTGGCCTCCAGTCAGGCTCCGGTTTACCGGCTTGCAAACCGCATTAGCTATTGAAATGTATTGAAAGATGCTAGCTAGCCCTCATTCGCAACATTTGCTTGCTAACTTTTCAAAGTTGGACTAGCCCACACCTGGGATTAGCTACCGCCGGTGAGCTAGCTACCTAGTCCAAGCTGCTCCAAACTAGTTGTAGCGCTAGCTAATTCAATTTTCTAGCAGCTGATCCAACTTGCACTGGAACTTTGTTAGCTAGCTCGTCGGCAACTTGATGTAGCTAACTAGCTACGTTAGTACACGTGGTGAATGAGCGCTAACGTTAGCAACCATTGTGCCCGCCAGGCGTGTGAACACCGAACATAGATATCGCTAGCTATGCAGTTTATTTCAGTTTAGTTCATTATTCAGAGCTTGGTCAACCATGGTGGATGGAGTAACGTAACATTAGCACAACTACCTCCGTTGCTCCAGAAGAAGCAGCAGGTGCTAGCTTTAGCAGCATCGGAGCAGACAGGCCGCCTTCAAATCTACCGTCAAGCCCACAATGTCAGGAGATTGCCAAATTACCAACTACAGGCATTTGTCCACAAGAAGAAACAACATGCTAGCTGTAGCACTAGCAGCACCATGACGAGAGCAAATGCTAACGTTAGCCTGGCTCCAGGACCAGATCTACCGTCAAGTTCACAAGCAACTTTTTGCGGAGTTAACTCCGGCTTCTGGAGAACGCAGTTTCTCAAAGTTGAAATTAATACAAAACTACCTTCGTAGTACAATGACAAAGGACAGACTGAAATGGACTTGCAACGCTCTCCATAGAACACGAACTGGCACAGAGAATCGAAGTCGAGGATGCAATTGACCTTCGCTGCGATGAAGGCACGTCGTGCCGCTTCTGAAAGGTAGGCTAATCATAAATATGAAGCTAATCTTCATTTGCTCTCTAGTCGTTTAAACTGCTTGCGCAAATGCGCACATTCATGCGTGTGTTTTACGTACATGATAAAGTGGTATAGGACTGAGATTTACACTGGTATTCTAGTTGGAGAATCTGCGGATATAATGTGCTTGCGCAAATGCGCACATTTCGTGTGTGCGTATGTTTGTTTTACGCACATAGGAGAGGTGCACTGGTATTTAGCTTGAGGAGCTGAAATTGAATTATTTGAAAAAATAGATGTGCTGTAAATAATTTGTAACCAGGTTATATTTATTGTGCAGAAATTTGTGTTATTTGTATGGATCCCGCATATTGCGTCATGCATACTGAAGCTAATATTGTTGACACCGAGCACCTATAAGGCATATTTATGGCATATTGGTGTTTGTGTATTGTTGCTGGTTTTCGCTTTATATTGGCCTTTGTGTTGTTGTCGGTATTGTAGGCCTACGTTGCTAATAGAGAGCGGCATAATTGCTTTTCGCCTAGAGCGGCAGAAATGCACAGGCCGGGCCTGGCGAGAAGCCAATGGGCCTCTTTTCATCGTTCTCATTCGTTCGGCCTCTTATTAAGAAATGTGCGTATAGCCTATAATAGGCCAGCTACATTTTCGTTTGCATTCTGACCTCAGAAAATTTAGTTCTCATGTAGCTCCCCTTTATTTTTTATTTCTTCACTGATCGCTCGGCTGTTGTGAAAAATGAAATGTGTGCTGGCTACTTTTGTTTTCCGTGTTACAGTTTGTTGTGTTATATGACTGTGTTTAAATAAATGAGTAATAAAATGTTGTTCAGTCTCCTTGCTGTGTTGCCGAATGCTGACACATTGAGAATTAATCTACCGCTTTGCTGAGGCGGCTGCTGCCGCTCGCTCTGTGTGTATGGTAAGGTTATATGTATCATAATAATAAAGGAACGACTAGCTTGAAATGAGGACTTCTAGTCGAGCAGGAAAATCTTTAGTCGGGGGCAGGCCTAGTTTTTATAAACAACTTAATTTTCTAAAACTAATACATCTGTTATTCATGAGCATTATAATTCAAATATGTAAAAAAAAAAAAAAAAAAGACAATTGTCCACTGGTGTTACTGTCCGGGGTAACATTGCCAATCTTCAAACTTCTATAATTAAAAGAAAAATGTGACCAAATACATTAAATTAATTTTATACATACAGTAGGACCCCACTCATCCGAACTTCAGAGATCCGAACCTCCCGGTCTACCGGACAGGCTTAACTTTTTTTTTTTTTGCCTGCTATCTGGTTACTGGTGGGATTTTCATTACAGTACTTTAGGCCTACTTGCATTTAAATCTGTCATAATAAACACATACTGTATCCTACTGTGAATAAAAACAGAACTGTATGTAGACCTACATGTTGCCTGTAGGCTGTAGCCTACGGTCACATTTAATTTCTTTGTTACTTTAATGTCGAGCGCAAAACGCAAACGAGTCTACTGCGAGAGCTGCATTCCTTGGTAGCCAGAAAGCGCGTCAGCAACCTGAAGCAGAGGAGTATCGAGTCATTTTTCGTTCCCAGTTAATGGACTTCAGGAACACAGACGTGTTGTAAGCATGTAGATTAGCCTACTAGGCCTACTGTATTTGTTAAATAATAGCCTACAGCCTAGGCCACGTTAGCCTACATCGGTTGTTTAGGCTGCAATAGCCTAAGACACGACAACTTGTCTGTCATTTCATTTATGTATTTATTTATTATAATTTGCTCTAATTGTTCTAATGTTGGGTTGTTTTTAGGCTATACCATTTTGTTCTGCGAATACAGTAGCCTATCGATACAGCATAGGCCTCATTTGAGAATAAAGTACTGTATTTGATCAAAGCATGCACTCAAGTGGAAATTCATTTATTTTATTCTAGGCTACTGTAGGCCTATTATAGGCTAAGCTGTATGAGTTTAGTTGGCTATTTGATTGCAATTTTGAATGCATTTTAACATATGTTTAAGTATTCATGTCCCCACTCCAAATAATTACAACACAAGACATTTTGTCTGCAATTCTAATGTCCACCTAGTGTGACACCATTATGTGAATAAAGAACAGGCATTCATTTGGGCATCCTATTATTGAGAGGGGTCCTTCTTCATCCAGGAAGTACAGTAGACATCACTGGACCACATACACTGTACACAAGGTGAGTTCTGTCTCAGAAATTTTAAAAATATTGCTATTTCCGTGCACTGTTGGAAATGGGATCATCAGTCCTTTGGTGTGACATAATTTAAGTATTGATATGAAAATTGTGATAAATTTATATGATCTGATTATTAAAAAGAATGGATTCCTCACTGTTATTTTGGATTGAAGACTCTCTATAATATAGCTAGGCCGCAAACTGACCTTGACCTTGAAAATGTCCACTGGTGTGAGATCACTATCCTATAGTGTGACATGGAATCGGTGTCACACTAGTGGAACTGGCCGTCACACCAGTGGATGTAAGCTCTATAAAGGGGTGCAACCTCCTTCCCTCCCAACCTTCCTCCCTCCTAACCTCTCCCACCCAACCTCCCTCCCTCCTAAACTCCCCCAACCTCCCTCCCTCCTTAACTCCCCCAACTTCCCATCCTCTAAAACCCCTCCTAACCCTCCCTCCCCACTCCCAACCTCTCTCCCAACATCCCTCCTTTTTAACCTCCCCCGTCCCAACCTCCCTCCCTCCCAAAGTCCCTCCCTCTCAACCTCTTGTAGTAAATTGTTCACTGTAGTTTCTTCTCAAGTTTTGTCTTTTTTCCCTTGCTCTCAGTGGAGGATACCACAAGTAAAAAAAATCCTACTCTGTTTTGTTTAGGTTAGTTTGAGATCCATACAGGTCTGAGAAGAGATGACGAGCAAGGAGAGGACAAGAAAGTATAGGGAGAGGGTGAATGCCGATCCTAGGAGGAGAGAGGACATTTTGAGAGAGAAACGCAGAAAGTACATTTAGGTTAATTCTGTTCACATGTTCATGCTAGGATGTTAAAGCAATACATTGCGATATTTGGACCTTTAAGAACATGTCTGGTGCTAATTCTCCAATTAGATTTACTAAAAGTAAGCTGAATCGTCCAAACAGTCTACTCAGAAAGATAATACATTGACATTTATTACCTTTTAAAACTTGCGCCCCCGGGACGCAGCATTCAGTCGGAAGTGCACATGCGCAACGTTGTGCTTAAACAACACATTAGTAGCTAACTATTACGGCGTCTATGGATATCATGCGTTTTTTAGCTCAATGAAATCATGGCAGAGGTGAGAAAACCGAAGCGAAACATCAAGGAGGAAGCCAGGAAAAGAAAAAGACAATCTGATAACTTTACAACAGTATGACAGTGCACTTACTCACAGAGCCTGTGGGGGAGCAGTTCCGAGAAAACCGGAGAAAACGCTATGTATTGCTTTAATGATGGCTAACAAGTCTTTTTTATGGCAAGCAAGTATTTTTTTATGGCAGTGTTGTTTCTGATGTTCAGAAGAATAACCTGAAAAAATGAGTTTGAAAGGTTTTTTCTTTGGGTTTTTCCTCTTAATTGACCAAGAGGTTTTTTTTCCCCTCTTCAGAACCTCGACTGTTTTACACTGGTAACCATGTCATCTTTTTACCTTATTTCTGTCAAACTTTGAATCAAGGATTTTTGGTGAACGGTTGTCCCCTTTTTAGACTAGTAATCATGTCATCTTTTTTACCTTGTTTCCTGTCAAATTTCTGAACCAAGGAGTTTTGGTGCATGATTTGCATGTGGAGAGAAAATAATCAAATTTTTGTTAAATGTTTCATAATAAAATTCTCAGGCCTTTTTACTCTGCTCCACCTAGTGGAGAAAAAGAGATTACTTCCTTTCCACATGTATAGCATAGCTGAATGTTTACACTTTGTGTTTGAATTTTATATTTTATATTTCTATATTTTTATGTGCCTGGTTAGGCACAAACCTTGTCATTGAAATTGTAGTTTCACCACCTCACCACCTCCCTCAACCTTTCACATAGCTGTGCTAATCTAATTTATGACAGGATGACCTCCAGGAGGTCAACACACCTAGACGTTGTCTGCTCCAGAATAACCATCCTTTGTCCCATTGTCCCTGCAAGAATTACCGCCTTTTCTCATGTCACGTGTCTGTATTCTCGACCACTGTTGATGATGCCTGCCATTTAATATGACGTGTACAATGGGTTAGCCAATCACATTCCTGGAGGCGTCATACCTGTGTTGCTTTGAATATAAGGCCACGCAAGACCAGACTGCGGCACTTCTGTTGGATGAACCACTCACGTGCGTAGTCCTGAAGTCCTTGCGCTCGTATGTTTTCTCAATAAACCAGACTTAACCTCTTTGAGCGAATCTTGGCAAATCCTTTTTGACTAGATCAGTAAAAAATCTTCTACAGCTCAGAGCAGTATTAACAATTGTGAATCCTACGTGTGAGTGTGAGTAAGATGCAAGTGTTTGGAATCTATATGTTCCAGCCAATGTACTGAATATGATAATGTCATTTTTATTAATGTCCTTCCAATGTGGTGGTAATGAGATCGGATTAAAACATATCCTGAAAATTACTATCAGTCTCTCCGACCCCCAAAGGAGAAGTCACGAATCAACTGGTCCCCAACTGGCCAATCCCAGGACTGGGGCACAAGCACCCACCCCCCAGCCAGCTGCAGCTCCTAAACTGCTACAAGATCAAAACATTGACAAAACTAATGCAGGTCAGGAAGTGCAGGTCAACATTGACCGGAGGGAGGGAGGGAGTGATAACCGGACAAACGCTATCTTAGGTACATTGGCTTACAGCCACACACAAAAGGTCAGGTTGTTTAGGCTGCAATAGCCTAAGACACAACAACTTGTCTGTCATTTCATTTATGTATTTATTTATTTATTATAATTTGCTCTAATTGTTCTAATGTTGGGTTGTTTTTAGGCTATACCATTTTGTTCTGCGAATACAGTAGCCTATCGATACAGCATAGGCCTCATTTGAGAATAAAGTACGGTATTTGATCAAAGCATGCACTCAAGTGGAAATTCATTTATTTTATTCTAGGCTACTGTAGGCCTATTATAGGCTAAGCTGTATGAGTTTAGTTGGCTATTTGATTGCAATTTTAATGCATTTTCACAAGTAATTAAGGGTATTTATCGGTCTATTATGAGTCTATATGAAAGAAGTATAGGCTACCACTTATTGAATTTGGTGCATTTTAACATATGTTTAAGTATTCATGTCCCCACTCCAAATAATTACAACACAAGACATTTTGTCTGCAATTCTAATGTCCACCTAGTGTGACACCATTCTGTGAATAAAGAACAGGCATTCATTTGGGCATCCTATTATTGAGAGGGGTCCTTCTTCATCCAGGAAGTACAGTAGACATCACTGGACCACATACACTGTACACAAGGTGAGTTCTGTCTCAGAAATTTTAAAAATATTGCTATTTCCGTGCACTGTTGGAAATGGGATCATCAGTCCTTTGGTGTGACATAATTTAAGTATTGATATGAAAATTGTGATAAATTTATATGATCTGATTATTAAAAAGAATGGATTCCTCACTGTTATTTTGGATTGAAGACTCTCTATAATATAGCTAGGCCGCAAACTGACCTTGACCTTGAAAATGTCCACTGGTGTGAGATCACTATCCTATAGTGTGACATGGAATCGGTGTCACACTAGTGGAACTGGCCGTCACACCAGTGGATGTAAGCTCTATAAAGGGGTGCAACCTCCTTCCCTCCCAACCTTCCTCCCTCCTAACCTCTCCCACCCAACCTCCCTCCCTCCTAAACTCCCCCAACCTCCCTCCCTCCTTAACTCCCCCAACTTCCCATCCTCTAAAACCCCTCCTAACCCTCCCTCCCCACTCCCAACCTCTCTCCCAACATCCCTCCTTTTTAACCTCCCCCGTCCCAACCTCCCTCCCTCCCAAAGTCCCTCCCTCTCAACCTCTTGTAGTAAATTGTTCACTGTAGTTTCTTTTCAAGTTTTGTCTTTTTTCCCTTGCTCTCAGTGGAGGATACCACAAGTAAAAAAAATCCTACTCTATTTTGTTTAGGTTAGGTTGAGATCCATACAGGTCTGAGAAGAGATGACGAGCAAGAAGAGGACAAGAAAGTATAGGGAGAGGGTGAATGCCGATCCTAGGAGGAGAGAGGAAATTTTGAGAGAGAAACGCAGAAAGTAAATTTAGGTTAATTCTGTTCACATGTTCATGCTAGGATGTTAAAGCAATACATTGCGATATTTGGACCTTTACGAACATGTCTGGTGCTAATTCTCCAATTAGATTTACTAAAAGTAAGCCGAATCGTCCAAACAGTCTACTCAGAAAGATAATACATTGAAATGTATTACCTTTTAAAACTTGCGCCCCCGGGACGCAGCATTCAGTCGGAAGTGCGCATGCGCAACGTTGTGCTTAAACAACACATTAGTAGCTAACTATTACGGCGTCTATGGATATCATGCGTTTTTTAGCTCAATGAAATCATGGCAGAGGTGAGAAAACCAAAGCGAAACATCAAGGAGGAAGCCAGGAAAAGAAAAAGACAATCTGATAACTTTACAACAGTATGACAGTGCACTTACTCACAGAGCCTGTGGGGGAGCAGTTCCGAGAAAACCGGAGAAAACGCTATGTATTGCTTTAATGATGGCTAACAAGTCTTTTTTATGGCAAGCAAGTATTTTTTTATGGCAGTGTTGTTTCTGATGTTCAGAAGAATAACCTGAAAAAATGCAGATTAAATGATAAAGGTGACTTTGTACAAAATGTGGGCATATCTTTTATGTTGTCCAATGGTGTGACGGAATGTCCTGTGGTGTGACAAAAATTAGAAAAATTAGAGGAAATGGCATTATAATGTACAAATTCATGAGAAAAGTGTTGAATAGAATAATTATAGTATCATCACTTTGCACATGCAAACATGGAATTAAGTTCCATCAGGTTTGATACTAATTATAATGAATACAACCCAAACGTGCATGAAAAGTCCCTATGTATACATCTTAACGTATGATAATGACATGATTATGAATTTACATTGGTTACTATTGTTGTGGAAATATAATCAGGACCAACTGATAATGATTAATAATGATTTTCTTCTCTGTCTGACAATCTCTGAATTAAATATTAACATTACAAATTATGTCACACCAGAGGACAATAATTAGGACCACCACACAAAAAAGTTAATATAATATGAAATAAATAAGGAAATATAATGGGTCTCATTCAGTTTTGAGTTATTCACATATTAAGGAATATAATTATATGTAATTTGACATACATTTTAGATCTTTTTTTTTTTCCACTTTGGATTTGAGTTCACGTCAACCACCCATGTACCAGCAGTGTGTCTGAAGCCCTGTGGAAAGAAAGTGATGTATAACATCACATCTTAGTAGCCTACTTACTTATCTGAAGCCCTGTGGAAATAAAAAGTAATTTATTGTTACATCACATCTGAGTAGCCTACTAAGCCCTGTGGAAAGAAAAAGTGATTTATTACATCACATCCTAGTAGCCTACTTACCTATCTGAAGCCAGATTGATTTGTCCTGCCTAAATCTTGATTCTTTGAGCAGTTTATAAATGTCTTCTGCTAATGATTTCTTCCTTTTCTTTCCTTTCCACAGCCGTGTATGAAAACCAGTGAAGACTGAAGAAGAATTCTGTTAGGCCTCGATGTTTCTGAGAATATCTTCAACAGACTGCTGATAACCATTCCTGACGAAAGAGGGGTTCCTGCATCACACCAAGCCTGGGGATTGGGTCCTGATCCGTGACCTGGAGCCGTACCAGATTCAACTCACCACGCAGACGGCTGCCAGAGTAGCTGAGAGAACTTCGTGGGTCCATGAGAGCCGTTGCCGGGGCGTCCCAGACCAGAGGAGCAGACGAGCAACCTGAGAAGTAGAGGGGGCGGGGTGAACCTACCCGCAGAAGATGGAGCAATCAGGACCATGGCATTCAGGCCTGTGTGGAATAGCTGTCAAAGTAGCTGAGAGGATTTTGTGGGTCCATGCGAGCCATTGTCGGCGGGTCCAAGCAGCAGAGGACTGTCCATGCAGCTGAACCAGAGATCTCAAGGGCAAAGCAGTGGGCCGCCACACTATCCTCTCCTCTGATGAGCAATCGGAGAGTGACCTTGCCGGTCACCTCCTTCTCATGGTCGTTGTTATGACAACGCGGAGAGGCTCAACAGCCATGACCTCACAAGACACCACATACACACACACACTCTCTCTGGAACCAACATTGAACATTCAGACACGCAAACATGGAAGCTGCGATCCAGAAGAGGAGTCGCCTTATTTTCCCCAATGACATTCGATTGTCCACAACAGAAGTGAATGGACTTTGAAATTATCTTGAAGAAATATCATATTTGTTTTAGAAGAGTTATAATGGTTGAAACATGAGCTGATAAATGAGTTTGAAAGGTTTTTTCTTTGGGTTTTTCCTCTAAATTGACCAAGAGGTTTTTTTTCCCCTCTTCAGAACCTCGACTGTTTTACACTGGTAACCATGTCATCTTTTTACATTGTTTCTGTCAAACTTTGAATCAAGGATTTTTGGTGAACGGTTGTCCCCTTTTTAGACTAGTAATCATGTCATCTTTTTTACCTTGTTTCCTGTCAAATTTCTGAACCAAGGAGTTTTGGTGCATGATTTGCATGTGGAGAGAAAATAATCAAATTTTTGTTAAATGTTTCATAATAAAATTCTCAGGCCTTTTTACTCTGCTCCATCTAGTGGAGAAAAATAGATTATTTCCTTTCCACATGTATAGCATAGCTGAATGTTTACACTTTGTGTTTGAATTTTATATTTTATATTTCTATATTTTTATGTGCCTGGTTAGGTCAACACACCTAGACGTTGTCTGCTCCAGAATAACCATCCTTTGTCCCATTGTCCCTGCAAGAATTACCGCCTTTTCTTATGTCACGTGTCTGTATTCTCGACCACTGTTGATGATGCCTGCCATTTAATATGACGTGTACAATGGGTTAGCCAATCATATTCCTGGAGGCGTCATACCTGTGTTGCTTTGAATATAAGGCCACGCAAGACCAGACTGCGGCACTTCTGTTGGATGAACCACTCACGTGCGTAGTCCTGAAGTCCTTGCGCTCGTATGTTTTCTCAATAAACCAGACTTAACCTCTTTGAGAGAATCTTGGCAAATCCTTTTTGACTAGATCAGTAAAAAATCTTCTACAGCTCAGAGCAGTATTAACAATTGTGAATCCTACGTGTGAGTGTGAGTAAGATGCAAGTGTTTGGAATCTATATGTTCCAGCCAATGTACTGAATATGATAATGTCATTTTTATTAATGTCCTTCCAATGTGGTGGTAATGAGATCGGATTAAAACATATCCTGAAAATGACTATCAGTCTCTCCGACCCCCAAAGGAGAAGTCACGAATCAACTGGTCCCCAACTGGCCAATCCCAGGACTGGGGCACAAGCACCCACCCCCCAGCCAGCTGCAGCTCCTAAACTGCTACAAGATGAAAACATTGACAAAACTAATGCAGGTCAGGAAGTGCAGGTCAACATTGACCGGAGGGAGGGAGGGAGTTATAACCGGACAAACACAACTTAGGTACATTGGCTTACAGCCACACACAAAAGGTCAGTCCCTGCAAGCCATAGAAATCTCCCGTGTCACTTTACGTCACAGTCGGGGACCTGGTAGCTAGCTACTGTATAAGGTCTTCGCACGGAAAATGCTCTGTTCTTGGATGTACTAAGCAGCACAGATCGTCTCCCAAGCTCAAACGACAGCAGAGCCCAGTGGATCAATTTTATTTTTGATGGCAACGTTCCCATCAAACCAAACCGTGGTATTCATTCGGTTCACAACAGCGCGATGGGCAGCCAGGCGAAATAGCTTCAAGGGACCTGGTCCCAGGCGAGTTGAACAGCTGTTCACCCAGAGACGGGATCTCTCGTTGCAGCATGAAGTTCGCGGCTAACCCGCCGAGCTCGGGGGGCTCACAGGCCAGTAAACGCAATCTGTTCGTGGACTACAAGAACGAGTCATTGATACCTTTGACTGCGCATGTCAAAGGTATCAAGGACAAGTTTTTTCAAAGATGGCGCGGTTCAATTGGGCTTTACTTTTTCGAGAATTCAGTGAATGGAGTGACCCTATCTAGTTCAATTAATACATCCATGGGTTAACCCTGCGTTATGTCTATGGATTTTGAACCTATAACATTGATTACTTTGATACAAACATGCTATTATGTCTAATAATACATTCGTTGAAAGTAAAGAGAATTACATGCCCAAAAAACAGAGATTGCGCTCGTATGTTTTCTCAATAAACCAGACTTAACCTCTTTGAACGAATCTTGGCAAATCCTTTTTGACTAGATCAGTAAAAAATCTTCTACAGCTCAGAGCAGTATTAACAATTGTGAATCCTACGTGTGAGTGTGAGTAAGATGCAAGTGTTTGGAACCTATATGTTCCAGCCAATGTACTGAATATGATAATGTCATTTTTATTAATGTCCTTCCAATGTGGTGGTAATGAGATCGGATTAAAACATATCCTGAAAATTACTATCAGTCTCTCCGACCCCCAAAGGAGAAGTCACGAATCAACTGGTCCCCAACTGGCCAATCCCAGGACTGGGGCACAAGCACCCACCCCCCAGCCAGCTGCAGCTCCTAAACTGCTACAAGATGAAAACATTGACAAAACTAATGCAGGTCAGGAAGTGCAGGTCAACATTGACCGGAGGGAGGGAGGGAGTTATAACCGGACAAACACAACTTAGGTACATTGGCTTACAGCCACACACAAAAGGTCAGTCCCTGCAAGCCATAGAAATCTCCCGTGTCACTTTACGTCACAGTCGGGGACCTGGTAGCTAGCTACTGTATAAGGTCTTCGCACGGAAAATGCTCTGTTCTTGGATGTACTAAGCAGCACAGATCGTCTCCCAAGCTCAAACGACAGCAGAGCCCAGTGGATCAATTTTATTTTTGATGGCAACGTTCCCATCAAACCAAACCGTGGTATTCATTCGGTTCACAACAGCGCGATGGGCAGCCAGGCGAAATAGCTTCAAGGGACCTGGTCCCAGGCGAGTTGAACAGCTGTTCACCCAGAGACGGGATCTCTCGTTGCAGCATGAAGTTCGCGGCTAACCCGCCGAGCTCGGGGGGCTCACAGGCCAGTAAACGCAATCTGTTCGTGGACTACAAGAACGAGTCATTGATACCTTTGACTGCGCATGTCAAAGGTATCAAGGACAAGTTTTTTCAAAGATGGCGCGGTTCAATTGGGCTTTACTTTTTCGAGAATTCAGTGAATGGAGTGACCCTATCTAGTTCAATTAATACATCCATGGGTTAACCCTGCGTTATGTCTATGGATTTTGAACCTATAACATTGATTACTTTGATACAAACATGCTATTATGTCTAATAATACATTCGTTGAAAGTAAAGAGAATTACATGCCCAAAAAACAGAGATTGCGCTCGTATGTTTTCTCAATAAACCAGACTTAACCTCTTTGAACGAATCTTGGCAAATCCTTTTTGACTAGATCAGTAAAAAATCTTCTACAGCTCAGAGCAGTATTAACAATTGTGAATCCTACGTGTGAGTGTGAGTAAGATGCAAGTGTTTGGAACCTATATGTTCCAGCCAATGTACTGAATATGATAATGTCATTTTTATTAATGTCCTTCCAATGTGGTGGTAATGAGATCGGATTAAAACATATCCTGAAAATTACTATCAGTCTCTCCGACCCCCAAAGGAGAAGTCACGAATCAACTGGTCCCCAACTGGCCAATCCCAGGACTGGGGCACAAGCACCCACCCCCCAGCCAGCTGCAGCTCCTAAACTGCTACAAGATCAAAACATTGACAAAACTAATGCAGGTCAGGAAGTGCAGGTCAACATTGACCGGAGGGAGGGAGGGAGTGATAACCGGACAAACACAACTTAGGTACATTGGCTTACAGCCACACACAAAAGGTCAGTCCCTGCAAGCCATAGAAATCTCCCGTGTCACTTTACGAGAATTCAGTGAATGGAGTGACCCTATCTAGTTCAATTAATACATCCATGGGTTAACCCTGCGTTATGTCTATGGATTTTGAACCTATAACATTGATTACTTTGATACAAACATGCTATTATGTCTAATAATACATTCGTTGAAAGTAAAGAGAATTACATGCCCAAAAAACAGAGATAGGACACACTTTGCAGCAGTGTGACTTTCTCCCCTGTCCTATGAGACTTTTGTCCCGCTTGGCAGGGACAAAAGTCGAATTGCGCTCGGTCCGTTCTCGCCCTATTTATGTTAAACTCTTATAACCTAGCACGAACATTACAGTTGATAATAGTGAAGGACATGTGCAAGTTGTGTCATAAAATGTGGAATCTCTATCTCTATTAATTTCTATTAATAAATGAGATCAAACCAAAAAATGTGACTTTTGACCCGGCTCTCCCCTAGCCTATTAACGCTAGCTACATGTAGCTAACACAAACAAACTCCCCTTTTGCCTCAACCGGAATGGTCATTAAAAATAATCAATTGTTAAGTGGACATCATTGGATTCCCCTCGGCCAACAGAATCTAGCTGTCTAGCGAATGTAGCTAGCGGTAACAGCATGCAACCGTAGAGATAATAACATGGGCACTAACGCTATCATGATGAGTCAAGGAGAGAGGACAATGAAATGTGTCACAGTGGCATCGAGTGTGGATGGTCCAGGCTAGCCAGCTATATTTGAGGTAGCATAGCTCTGTTAACAGCCCTTGTTCTCTAGCTTGTGGACTTGCTCTTAGCTGAGCTCATTTGCATATGAAACTAGAAAAACCGTGTAGCGGCTAAATGCCCCTGCCCAACAATGCAAGTTGCAGTTAACATTCAGTTGACCTTTGCTATTGAATACCAAAATCTAATCGAATTAATCTAATTACGTCAACTGGACATTTTGACCAAATATGTACAAATTCTGGTCAAGACTTTCTTGAGATTGTGTTCAGCAGGCCAAAAAACCCTTTTGTGAGGTCAGTGACCCTTGACCTTTGACCCCCACAATGTAATCAGTTAATCCTTGAGTCCAACTGGACATTTTACCCAAATATGAACAAATTCTGTTAAGCCTTTCTTGAGATATTGTGTTCACCAGGCCAAAAACACATTTTGTGAGGTTACAGTGACCTTGAACTTTGACCTTTGACCACCAAAATCGAATCAGTTCTTCATTCAGTCCAATTGGACATTTTGGCCAAATATGAACACATTCTGTCAAGCCATTCCTGAGATATCGTGTTCACTAGGCCAAAAACGCCTTTTGGGAGGTCACAGTGACCCTTGACCTTTGACCCCCATGATCCAAGCAGTTCATCCTTGAGTGCCAGTGAACATTTGTTCCAAATATTTGAAATTGAGAGTTAAACATGTTTTTTGAGCCAGCCTCCACGTCCCCTGTACGCTGAATGGGTGGAACTGTATTGGTTTGGTGGATACTGGAGCTACCATCAGTCTGGTGAGACCTGCAGTCCTGGGAGGAGAGACAGAGTGGGCCCCCATGGGGGTGAAGATAGAGACTGTGACGGGACAGAGTGCGGACATGAAGGGGAGGGGCAGCCTAGCCCTGGTAGTGGGTGACGTCACCGTACAGCAGGAGTTCTGGCTGGCGGACATCGGGAAGGACTGTTTCCTGGGCCTGGATGCCCTGGAGGCCCTGGGAGCCGTGATCCGAGTAGCTGGACCCCAGCTGGAGGTCGGTGGCCGAGTGCTGGGGCCCCCATTGACCACCGGACACTTGGAGGTAGGGGCCATGAGGCCTGCCTCCAGAGCCTGGTCCTGAACCCCTGGACAGCGGTCTCACCTGAAACAGCTGTGGCCTTGGAGGAGCTGTTTCAGCGGAGTGCGGGAGGTCTGAACCAGGAGGAGAGGTCAGACCTGCGGAGTCTCCTGGTGGAGTACCAACACCTGTTCGCGTCCAGTGACCTGGAGTGTGGCCACACCGGCCACACATAGACATGGGTGGTGCAGCCCCAGTCCACCAGAGGGCGCGTAGGCTTCCCCTAATGAAGTTTAGGGAGTCCGAGGCAAAGATCCAGGAGATGGTGGCTGCAGGGGTCATTGAACCATTGGACAGCCCCTGGGCATCGCCAGCGGTACTGGTGGCCAAGAAGGATGCGTCCCTCCGGTTCTGCATGGACTACTGGCGCCTCAACGATCTCACCCGGAAGGACTCGTACCCAATCCCACGCATCGACAAGACCCTGGACTGTGTGTCGGGGTCCCAGTGGTTCAGCTCCCTGGACTTGAGAAGCGGCTACTGGCAGGTGGAGCTGGACCAGGACGCTCGGGCCAAGACAGCCTTTACCATCGTCCGAGGACTCTGGCAGTTCACAGTAATGCCATTTGGGCTTTGCAACAGTCCAGCCACATTCTAGCGCCTGATGGAGCGGGTCCTGCGGCCTGCCCCCCTTACCAAGTGCATGGTGTACCTGGACGACCTCCTGATGCACGCAGCCACCTTTCCAGAGTCCCTGTCCAACCTTCGACTGGTGCTGGAGCGCATCGAGGAAGCCAACCTCTGGCTCAGCCCGGAGAAGTGTCACCTGCTACGGAGGGAGGTGCAGTTCCTGGGGCATGTGCTGGGGCCCGGGGGAGTCGCGACGGATCCTGCCAAGATTAAGGCGGTGCAGGAGTGGCCCACTCCCACCACAAAGACAGAGGGGAGAGGCTTCCTGGGGCTGGCAGGATACTACCCGCCTTCTCCAAAAAGGCTCGCCCGCTCCACCAACTCACAGAGAGGGGTCAACAGTTCCAGTGGAGTGAGGCCTGTGAGAGCTCCTTCTAGGCACTGTGACAGGCCCTGACGGAGGCGCCAGTACTCACCCTCCCAGACATGCGGCAGCCATTCATCCGGGACATGGACGCCAGTGAGGGCGGTCCTGTCCCAACCCAGTGAGTCAGGGGAGAGGGTGGTGGCCTACTACAGCGGAGCACTCAACCGAGGAGAGCAGAACTACTGTGTGACCCGGAAGGAGCTGCTGGCTGTGGTACGGGCTGTGAAGCACTTCAAACCATACCTGTATGGGAAAGACTTCCTTCTGAGAACCGATCACGCCTCACTTCGATGGCTGCTGAGCTTCAAGGACCCGGAGGGGCACATAGGCCATCTTGTTGGATCAAGGCCCTGCAGGGATTCACCTTCACCATCGAGCACAGACGGGGCAGTCGACACACCAACACTGATGCCCTGTCTCGACGCCCCTGTGCTGGACAGGCTTGCAACCACTGCAGCCGGCGGGAGGCTTGAGAGGAACAGTGGGTCTGCCGGGTCACCTCGCGGCAACCAGAAGGGCAACACGCCCTGTTGGATGAGGTGTTGACAGCCGCAGAGATCAGGGAGTCCCTGCACAAGGACGTTCATCTCGGCCCTGTGGTCCGCTGGCTGACACAAGACGAACCCCCAGGCCGAGAGGAAGCTGGTCCCCACTCCAACACCACCAAGGCTCTCCTGGGACAGTGGGGCTCCCTCAAGCTTCACGAGGGTTGCTGGTATCGGAGGTGGAAGGAGCCACGGCGGGAAGGCGACACCTGGCAGCTGGTGGTCCCAGAGGTCCTGCAGCGGAAGGTGTTGCAAGCGGTGCACAGGCCCCCGGGGGTCGGACCCTTTCGGCATCAACAAAATGCTACAACGGCTCTACTGGGGGCGATGCCGGCGAGACGTCGAGCGGTTCTGCCGCAGCTGCCCCACCTGCAACGCGAAGGGGCCGGCTGGACAGACCCATGCCCTGCTGCAGCAGTACAGGATGGGGGCACCCATGGAGAGAGTGGGAGTCGACGTAGTGGGGCCGCTCCCGGAGACAGAGGACGGGAACCATTATATCCTTACGGTCATAGACTATTTCACGAAGTGGCCGGAGGCCTACGCAATCCCCGATCAGACGACGACGACAGTAGCGGACTGCCTCATCGACGGGATGTTCATGCGGTTCGGAGTCCCGCTCGAGATCCATAGCAACCAGAGTCAAAACTTGAGCTGGTCCAGGACGAGGGGGTGAGGGGTCCAGACGGAGGAGACGGCCTCCGCAGTGGATGGACTCTCTCACCTGGGAGATGGACTAGTCCAACGGGATGGAGCTTTTAGAGAAGGGGATAGTGTAGCGAACGTGGTTCGCTAGCTAAGAGACTGGCTAGAGGGCGGAGATAGCTAAACGCACCGGTATCCCAGCATGCAGTTCGGCGGGAGTTATTTGTTCACAAAATAGCCCTTTGTTCACTTTTTTCTTATGTAACTGCACTCGTTTGTGAACTATTAGTAGACTTGTTTGTGATTGTTCTTGGTTAATTCTAGACCATTTTCTAGCTAGAACCGTCCCCGGGAGGGGTATTCTGCTGGGTATGGTCTAGCTCAGTGCTGGTGGGGGGGCAGAGCTAGCACGTGGGTAAGCTGTATGCCTATCAATTGTGTTCACTGTGGTCTATTACTACTTCCATGGGTCAAGCCTAATAAACTTTGTTTCCATGGCAACCAGGCAGCGTGTTGTGGAAGAGTCCATTCCTGAGCCCCGTGACAGTATTTTTTTTGGCATACATCGTTGAATAGGTGAGCACTATGACCAATTATGTGAACCAACATGGGACAGAATGCTTTTTTCATTTCTGTGCGACTTTAATATTCTCCCTGATGAGTCAACAGCCTCTGTATGAATCGTTGCCAGTTAGCTAGCCAGACAGCTTGGCCATATAGGCTTAAGCTAAAGTTAGGGCAATGTTACCCATAGCTAACTATAGCTAACCAGCATAAAGTTACTAGCTTATGTAAATCTCAGCCAGTCGCAAACCATCAAACCTGCCATACAAAAACATTTTTGGAAGCCAGATTTTCTTTAGGAAGCTGATAGCTCCACACTAACACTCCTCACTCACAATTCACTGCTAGCAAGTCCCGTTGGCAGCAGGACCGAACCATTTCATGTAAATAGAGAGGGGGATAAGGGGGGCAATTGGCTCTCTGGATGAAACATTTTATCAGTGCACTGTAAAATAACTTCTATTAATGATGATGATATTGAAAAAAGTGTACCATATATTAGGGCCCCTGTCAGTCACAGGTCCTTAGAATCATCCTAACTTTTCTCCCCAATACAGCGCCACTGTAGGCCTAGTCGCAGTGTTGTGATACTGTATGCTCTGGTGTTGCTACGAAGGTGTCTGCTGTTGATCATTTTGATAATATTGGATCTGGGACAGTCCAGCTATTCTGTTTGATGCCTTGTGAATGCTTCTAAAATGTCTGTATATGCTTGCCGTAGTTGTTTGATGGTGTGTCTGTCTAGCAGATAGTCTGTCTAGGCATAATATCTAATATGGCCATCTGGCACTGTGCATTTGGATTACTTACAGTATGTTTTATACTTCTGCTAACCCAGCAGATTTTTTAAGTCGTATTGTTATGGGAACTACAGCATCTAAACAACATTGAACCTAATGACCCACAGGGGAAATACAGTACATACTGTACTGTACTATACAATGATGCACCATGGGAATCATTTGTCCCATGTTTGTTACCATGTCCCGTGTTGAGTTCCAGAATCTCACACATTCATGTCTAGCACCACTAGAGAGCATCAGTGGACTGTTTGGCGGACAATACTTTTCTCTATTTTTAGGAGATGCTCCAATTTGATTTGGATTAGGTTCTTCTGGTTTGTGTACTGTACTGTACATATCTTACTTTCTGTACAGGTCATGTACAGTATCAATAATTGTTAGACTAGGTAAAGCTCCATGTAACTGTATTAGACAGAAAACACAAAAAATGTGACAATGTTGGATTAGAACGTATTAAGCCACAAATTACTGTTACAACAGTTTGTATTCTGTCATCTGATATAAATTGTGAGGCTTTGATCAATTGCTAATAACATTGGGGGAGGAAGCAATTATTACAAACCCAAAATGTAATTAAAAGTTCAATGACACATTTTTCAGAGAGAAGCTTATACTCCAAAACCCTAGGCGTTTAAAGCTGATTGAGGAGGCACCAGTCCTGTCTGAAATTCAGGTTTGTTACACTTGCAAATTGATTAAAGTCAAAATTGACACAATTTAACTCAAAATTCAAACAGTTAACTTCAAAGAGGTCCAGGATTCTGTCTCCTTGCGCTGTGACAAATTGTTCCACGTCTTCTTAATCATTTTAAGGCACACTTTTGGGGGATATTAAGATCACACAGAAAATACTTTTGAAACACATTAGTGAAGTAACTGATATTCTCTTGCATACTGACCTCTCATACAGTAGGTCTGTTTGTAATTTTATGACACTAAACACACTACATTTATGAAAAACAAATCACAAGAACATATTGGATCCTCAAAAAAACAAAACAATAGCATTTTAATCCAGAAGTGTATTAATCATACAAAACACGTAAGTCATAGTAAGAGCCACTAACAATACATATGGATTCTATATTTGGACATAAACATGTTTGTGTGATATGGGTTCATGAAATATTTGTGTTGATGAATCATTTACTGAGCCGGAAGCCAAGTCACAAAGTGTAATGCATGATAAACATTAAATTTAGAGCAAACAATATTTCAGAACGTTATATCTTACAATATATCTTACAGTAATGTTCATTGTATCGATTTAGTATATATTGGCTTTTTGAAGAATATATCTCATACCTTCATCTACACTTTGCCAAGGAACTTCTCAACACATTTCAAAGGCAAAAATGCAACATTTAACTTTCCACTGTAAAGAGTAACAATGCAATAGCAAGTGATCACAAAAAAATCTAATTAAAGATTAAGATATTGTAGATTTTATTTGAATGTATAAACACAACATAAATTATTGTTTATCAGACTAACATGGACAGTTATTTAATTCCATAAAAAAACAAGAACACTTGCATAATTTACAAAACATTGTGTCCCTGTGCTATGCAAGACACATATTTGTGTCAGTTTTTTTCGGTCTCAAGATTACTAAATAACTTCACGTTTCCTTGATTACACAAATCAAGACTCAATATTATCATTCACCAAAGAGATATTTTAGGCATTAAAACTGTGACTTTGCAAACGTTGCAATGTCTTTCTAAAGCAACTCATAGGAAAATGAGTCAGGTTTATTGAATGCAGTGCTTCTTAACACAATGTTCGTTTAGTGAGATTTTCCTCAAAATCAAACACTCATTGATTTAAGACAAACATGTGGTAATGGGCATTGGGGATGTAACTCGTCACAGGCCTAATGCATCTACTGTATTTCCAGATGTCACAGGTGTCACTGCGTCACTCGTCAGTATCGCTTCCACCCTCACTTGCCCACGATGGGATTTGATCTTGGGTCCTCTGACTTAGAAACACATGACCACCTCTCATAAACAGCTAGCTATGCTAGCTACGCCACCAAACAGCTAGCGATTCGATGGCATGGGTGGGCAGTATTTATTACTGAGGAGTGAGTTGAATCAATTTAACAGTTACACTCACCCCCCTAAACTCACTCCACACACCACAGCGACCCCAGCTGGTCGAGCTGACCTCACCTGGATCCGGAGTCAACGGCACCATTGTCACAAGTGTCACCGTCAGTATCACTGCCACCCTCATTTGCCCACTCTGGGTTTAATATTGAGCCCTCAGACTTACGAACAAACATGACCAGGTAAATACTGCTTTACCCAGCTACTCCACCGAAAAACTAGCACTTCAATGTCGCGGGTGGGCGGTATTTATACTGAGGAGTTTAACCAATTCAACTCGGTCACACAGAGAAGTGCATATAAATGCATATTGTAAACATTTCATTTCCTCTTTAAATATTTTATTTTAAGCAGACAACTTAAAATATACTTTTTGTAAAATGAATAAACACCTAAATTATTTCACTGTTTCGCAAAACATCACTATTTTCCCTGGCTCCTGTTTTGAGAGTCCATAGTCCAATCAGATTGTGCTACAGATGAACTGCCATGTCAGTGCCATGTTAAGGCTTGGTGTAGTTACTCATTTACTCTGTAGTCCCTGCTAAACAATGCACAGCATTGCTTTCCACTCCATATACAGTATGATTTACAAAAACACACACCTCCTCGGACATAGTCACATGTACCCTTCAACGTTGTTGCTTTCATTCTCACCAGTGCCCATCTCCTTGCGGAAACAGGCCAGTGTCGGAGTCTCTTTGGCAGCAAGAGCATAACAGTTTGTTACCTCTTCCCAATTTCACTTTGACGAAGGAAATGAATGTTGTTAGCACTATCCGCTAACTCTGGGTATTGCTCGATGGAGAGAACATAGTATCCATCATAGCCCAGAACTTTCCCGCTGCTCAGGAGTTGTCTCTTCTCCCCCTCTGTCCATGGCCGAACCCCTTCCTCCCCGTCACGAACTCGCTGCTGTTCTTTCGCCCATGCCATCGATAGCGCCCTCTGACGGGCCAGCTCTGCCACACGGGCCTTCTCCTCATCCACCGTGGAGCCGTAGCGCACGTGCAGAGCTAGCGCCCCTCGCCGAATCTCCACGTCGGCGAAGCGGCGAGTACGTCCGTCCACGACGGTGGTGGACTGCGACACGCTGACATTCACACCGTTCTCCAGTGTCTTGCGGCCGCTGGTGAGGCGCAGGGCCGCCAGGTCGCTGTCGGGGAGGCCCGGTTTCACAAAGTAGTGCGTGTCACGGCCCTCCACGGTGAAATGCAGCTCCTCCAGGTAGAAGGCATTGTTGAGGATGGTCGCCACCTTGATGCAGTCCTCGCTAGCCACGTTGAGGGTGTGGGTGTGGGCGCTCCCCTTGTATATAGCGAACATGACCGCCCTGCCGATGAGGGACGGCGCGGCCGAGAACCACAGCCAAGGTTTCTCCCCTCTGCTAGCACGTCTCAGATGGACCTCTGGCAGACGCTCGAAAGACAGGAGGGCATGTGCCTGTCTGGTCACTTCCTGCTGGACCCCAGAGACTGACTGTAAAGAGAGTGCAGTGAGACGTTAACACAAGCAGACTTACTCTCAAGTCAATTTAGGAGTAGAGGCAGACTTCCCCTCCCTGAAAGATAATGGCGTATTCAAACAGTATTGATATAAGGTACTGTAAATAGCTTCTGACAAATATGGACATTGGAAGAGAACCTTGCATTAATTACATGCTATTATACTTACATGCTATATAACATTCACAGACAAAGCATGACAGCATGACATTCACAGACAAATTGTGTTCTTATACAAAAATTGTCAAATAAATTAAAATTGATAAGGGACTGTTTGCAAAGGGATTTTAAGGAAAACAATTTCTGTGGAAAAATATAATTTAGTATGCCTCAGTTATTTTTCCACTGGATATGTGCTTCTTGTTTGAAAATTGGCTTAAAACTATCACAAAAACATATTCATTGAAATTCTCCTCATGTTAGCCTAACACATTGATCAGATTGACAAAGTGGGATAGATTGTCAGCTAATTAGTTTTCAGATTATAACTAACCGGTAGGTCATCCCAAAACTGACTTTTCCTCAGTTCGTAGGAAGGCAGGGTCAAATCGAACTTTGGTACTGGAAACCCAGGAATGGTATTGTGCAGATGGAACCCAAAAGTCACCAGCCAGTTATTCACATCTGAGATATAGAAAGATGAGGAAACATTAGTTAACCATGTTCTGTTCGATAAAGATATACTTTTTCAATTGCACAAATTAATACCTTAATTAACGTGGATACAGAATTATATACATGTTCAGGACTAAAATGAATTGTGAGCATTTAAACTGGGAACCCACATTGTAATGGTAACAGAATGTATAACACAGCTAATGATGTCTTACCTGACACATACTCTCTGACTTCATGTACTTTGCTGATGGGGTTGTTATTTCGGAACATGTAGAGATTAAAAGGACCAGGCTCTTTGCCCACCCTCTTCCAAGTGGTGATGTCCGGCACAGTCCACCTTCCGGGCATGATGTCATAATCCCGCTCCCCGAAATGCAATAGTTTGGTCAAGGGGTCGTAGAGGCCTCCGTGGAACCCCAGCAACAGCTGGAAATCTGGGTTGGAGTCAAAATAGACCTCTCCGTAGGCAGTGTACTGGACCTGTTTGATCAGGAGGCCGTTACTGGTGAACACAGCCAGAGGGGTCCCTGTGTTGTCACAGGCGATGTAGAACTCCTCCCCACTGCTGATCTCCATAGCAAACAGGTGGCCCTGCAGGTCATAGTAGAGAGAGGTGATCTCCGAGCTGGAGTGGTTGTAGACGTGCGTGATCCTGCCGGGGTAGCTCAGGTCAGCGTAAAAGTACTGCAGGTGCTGCCCGAGGCTGGTTTTGGTGGAAACCCTCCGTCCCAATCCGTCGTAGCGATACTGGATATTCCAACTGTTGCCTTTGCTGTAGACCCGCACCAGGAGGCCCTTTGAGTTGTAGTGGAAGATCTCCGCTCCCCTCTGGCGGAGAAAGCCATCATCGTCCATGCGGTACTGGATGTCCCCGAGGCGTGTGATGCGGTCCCGCAGGTCGTAGCGGAGCGGCAGAAGGCGGGCACTGTTCCCAGGGTTAAGCAGGTGGAGGTTCCCGTTCAGGTCGTAGGTGTAGCGCCACATCACCTTGTCGTTGAGGTAGACCGTCTGGAGCTGGCCGTCCACGTCGTACTCGTAGTCGTACTTGGTGGTGTTGGCAAACGGGCCGATCTTGATCTCTCGCTTCGTGACTCGGCCCACGTCATCATACTGGAACGTGATCCAGTACATGAGGGAGCGGAAGATCTCATACTGGATCTCCTTGATCCGGCCGTGGGCATCGAAGTGCTTGGTGTAGGTCATGACCGCCGTGGAGATGATCTGGTTGATGTCGTAGTAGATGACCCCAAACTTGCCGAACTGCTCGACTTTCCCCGAGATGTCATCAAACTGGTAGAGGTCGATGGGCAGCGGCGTCTCGTTGATCACGCCCTGAACACTGGTGACACGCAGACTGCTGTCGTAGGTGTAGTCGAAGCGGGCGTTGACCATGCCGTCTTCGCTGAAGCGGAAGATCTGGCGGTCCACCAGGGGTCCCACTTGCCGGTAGCGTATGGAGCATATGAAGCCTTCGCTCTGCAGGTTTATTGTCTTCAGGACGCCCGCCATCTCGTCGTAGGTAAAGCTGACCCGCGTGCTGTCGAACAGAACCTCGGCCAGTTTGTTTTGCCGACGGTACTTGTACAGGATCCGGCGGCCGGTGCCCAAGTGCGCCACCCGGAGGAGGAGGCCGTCCTCGCTGTAGTCGGTGACCACTGAGGCGTTGCTCTCTGGTGGGTGGTAGAGGTTGCGGTAGTATCCCACGGAGCGGACGGTCTGCATGGTGTAGCGGGCCACGCTCGGCATGGTCACAGCAGACAGTCGGTCCAGAGAGTCAAAGTCAAAGATGTACTGACGTTGACTGTGAAGCAACAGCACCATAGACTGGAGGAAAACATAATACATAGAGAAATGTTATAGTGTTTACTATAGTTGAATTAAGAATAAGTTTGTCCATTTTGTGAGGTTTACGGTAGATGTGAATGGGGTTAATGGGATGCTCTCTTTGGTGATTCAATTAGAGGTAATGTATAGATCTGATACTGTATATGGACACAAATTAGCAGAGGTGTGGACTCGAGTCACATGACTTGGACTCGAGTCATTCATTTGATGACTTTAGACTTGACTTGACAACATGTCAAAAGACTATTACTCGACTTGGACTTTAACACCAATTTTTTTCTCCATATGTCTAACGTTAGGCTAAGGGGAGAGCGCGGGAGTCGGGACAGCTGTCAAACTAACTCAAACTCGCAGGCAGGACAATAAAGACGCCTGTTTTTCTTGCTAAACATGAATCATCTAGCCCACATTGTCCAACTACTTCTGATGCTCCCATGTTTTTATGCAGTTCCCCATAGCCTACATTAAGGTTGGGCTATTTGACGATAGTCTCCTCTGCGTGAATAGGCTCATGCATTGAGCAGCAGTCAACAATGAACTGTTTGGGCTGTCGTTTGAGGTTAGAGCTAAATCTGTCTATGGGAAAAATATTTTTTCCAGCGGATCTCAGTTAATACAAAAAGATTGATGAAGGAAAGCAGTTTTGTGTTGTGATATTCTGTTTGGGAAATGTGCTTGATTGCTGGCGCACATGTAGGCTAGGCGCACAGCGGAGGGGAGGATTCCTGCCTCCCTCCGCTATATCAGTATTAAGTCTCCTTTTACTGCACAACAGACAGCTACAGTAATAGCCTAGATCTAAAATGAATGTCCTGTCCTATATAAATCACAAGGCAGGTGAGTGGTCTTTAGCCCATCAGCGCATCTTGACAGTGGAGCAAAAAAAACAAAAACTGCTCGACTTCAAGAATCTCAACTCGACTTAAGGGTCTCGGACTGACGATTCGACTCGTCGACTTTGAGGGGGAAGCCCTACCCAAACCCAAATAAAAAGTATGCTATTTAGAAGCGGCAGGCGAATTGTCGAGAAGGATCCAGCTTTTAGAAACCGAGGCTGGCTCATTATCGTAAACAGTAGACATGACTACATGTGCTTAGCGGCTATAATTATAACCTGGATCATCTCTTTAAATGGACTCGAAAGGACTTGAAAGTTTAGGACTTGACTTGACTTCCCAGTGTTGACTTGTGACTTGACTCGGGACTTGCCTGTCTTGACTTGTGACTTGAGGACAACGACTTGAGACTTACTTGGGACTTGCGAATCAATGACTTTGTCCCACCTCTGCAAATTAGACACAAACTCTGCCAGGGTCCAAATAGACAACAGACGCAGCAAGTCGTCCAAATATAATGACTGCAAATAATTGACTCGAAAAATTCCTGAATAACCTATGGGTCTGTTTCAACCCTCATTTCTATCAAAGGGAGTACTTAAGGCATAATTAACAGACCCAATAGCTATATATCAGATATATATCAGATGCAACAGCAGTGTTTACAGTATATTGTTATTCTCTCAGATATTATTTCCCTAATGTATTCATAACATGCAATTTAGTTCCTAGGAGTGCTTCCAGAGGATTGCCACACTTCCTGTGAACATGTCCTGCCCAATTGTGCATTGCCACACTCAGTTTCATGAAGTTCCAATAAGCTTTCAGTGTGCCCCATAATACATTGTCCACAAGGCACATCCTGGACCCGCAATGAGTTCACGGTACAAGTTCCAAGGGGACAGAGGCAATCTCTTCATGGATTTGTAAAAGGAGACATCTTGCAACTGAACATCCCAGTGAGTGATCTCACTACTACTAGAGAGACGTTCTGTTCTAAAGGAAGTTTGTGAGGTGTTTGAGGAAGAAAGACAGAGATGTGTGTGTGTGTGTGTGTGTGTGTGTGTGTGTGTGTGTGTGTGTGTGTGTGTGTGTGTGTGAAAGAGGGTGAGAGAAGGAGATAGCGTGAGAGAAAGTGTGTGTGTGTGTGTGTGTGTTCGTGTGTGTGTGTGTGTGTGTGTGTGTGAGAGAGAGAGACAGAGAGAGAGATTGAGAGAGAGAAGGGAGGGGGAGAGAGAGTCTGAATGGCCTGTTTTGAATTATGTATGCCCCCACCTAAATGCAGGGTAATAGTGCAGTTGTTCAAGTTATATTGGGTGAACTTTAGTACCATGTTTTTCACTCTAAAGTCTAGACATATTTTACCGCCAGAAGTGTTTTGTTGTTTGCGTGTGTTTGTTTCACAGACCGATCCTGAAATCACTTTGTCAATCATCAAGTCAGCTCAACCCTCACCTTTTCAAGGTAGGTATAACTCCACGTCTTCCCGTCAGCAAACACACGAGCCACCAAGCGTCCTTGACTGTCGTAGTCCACCCGCTCTGTGGTGGGGCCCCTCTGGAGGGCGCTGATCTGCCCGCTGCTGCTCCGGCTCACGTTCACGGGCAGCAGCTTGCTGCTTGGCACCCAGAGCACAGGGTGGCCCGCTCCGTCATATAGAATTTTCAAAAGGAATTTCCTGTGGTCGTCATAAATCTTTTCCGTCCTCAAAGTGCGGTCGTAATCAACTGACAGAATGTTCCGGCCATTCACCTGTTATTGTGTGTTTTGGGTTGCAGCCAGACAGAATAAAAACAAATGTCAGAATGGTTTCAGGTTACAGGGGAATGCTCTTCTTGTTTTCTCTGGTGACCTCTTAAAACTGCATTTAATGTGATTGCTGCTCGTTGGCAGATTAACAGCTCCTCCAAGGGCTTCATTAAATTGAGAGACACTCTGGCAATTGCTCAGGTGCCTTTAAATCAAACACCCTTACATTTTGTGGAACGAAAATTGCTTTGAGGTAATGTAACTATCCAAGTCAAGTTCATAATGTAAACTGTAAATTCCACAGTCAATTTCCGAAGAGCAAAATTAAGGGAATTAGTCATCAATATCCAACACACTTCTGTGATTGCAGGAGAAGCTTTCACCCGTATTCTATATTATTTCATTTGATTGTGAGCTCATGTGAGCTCATATCATACAATTTCATAATGAATACAAGTATGCACATGGCACGCAGTTGAGATAAGGCTGAGGTCATTTTAGAAGTTAATGTTTAAAACAAATTAATGTGAAAAATAATGTTTTTGCATATTTCATTAAAGTTAAACTCACTCGTAGCTTCCGTCCATAAACAATGACTTTGCCCCGGGCTTGCTCCTTGCGGAAGCGCCACTCAACCAAGTTCTGCCCGCTCTCCCCTGGCAAGGTCATGTTTCTCAGCGCCACGGTGGGGCTGGCAGCGCCTGCCAGAATGTGTGGCTCTGTCTGGTAGTGGGTATCCATTCCATTGGCGTAGGTAACCCTCAGAGAGTTGTCATACCCCACTTGGTAACTGCTTCTACATTGATCTGAGAACATGAAAAAGAGGCTGGTCACACTGTAAATTCATGTCATATTTGAAGATTTTACGATAAAACATTGCTGTTGATGAGACAAAATGTCTCCCCATAAAATGTGGGAATGTTTATGCATGAAAATGTGTTATAATGAATTGACAACCTTGATTCTACAGACAGTAGACAGCATTAAGATACAAGGCTGCTGGCACACCTCCCACACAGTATTATCATTTATACTGTCAAACCCTATCCCCCATAATGATACATGACTTAAGCTTACTCAACATTGCTCTGGTGACCTGAGAAACAATGACAAATAGCCACCTTCAAAATGGCTGCCTGAACGGTTTGTGCATGCATCAGCAGTAGACGGAGAGGGAGCGTTGGGGGGCCTACCTTGCGCCAGTGTGTAGAAGGCACGGATGGATGAGGTATTGGTGGTGATGCTCATTTCCTCGTCAGTCAGGGAGCTCTCGATGTCCACGGTCAAAGCACTGTCTATATCTGTGTACAGGTTGTTCACTGTTCCAGTGGGGAATGTCACGTTCATTAACCTCCCCTCGCTGTCATAGCTGTGAAATGAAATGAAAAGTCAGTGACAGATTGCATTGCCATGCTCATGAATTTAGGTCTCCAAAAAGATGAAAAGATTTTGTCTTAAATCAAACTGTCCCTTTATAAAACCACACAAATTTTAGGAAATAATAAAATGACATGAATAATTTAAAGACAGGAGTGTGAGTCAAACAGGTAGATGATTGAAACTGGTTGAAAAATAGTGCCCACACACACTAACTGACTGAACAACAGAGCCCACACACTAGACTTCTGTTTCCACCATGCGACAATGTTTCAATCTGCATGGATCTGTATCAGGATGGGGCATGACCTGATTAAGATCCACAGGGGATCCAGATGTCGTTAACATTAAATTGGTAGAAGCGTAACTGCGGTGTGTGGTGGGGTCTCTTCTACAGTTCTATCCAGTTGTACCGGTACTCACTCATAGAAAGTGGTCCAGCCGGTTTCTGATGTCTTTGTAGCCAGCAGCCCGTTGTTCCCATGGTAGGTGAGCAGGACCAGCTCCTGCCCCTGCGCTGTCAGGGTCTTCAGACCTCCGCTGGTTCCCATGGTCATCCAGATCACCTGGTTGTCAGGGGCGACTATGCGCACCGGCATGCGGTTGGGGTCGCGGCGGACGCGCAGGGTGTTCCCGTTGCTATCGGTAACGGCAGTGACATCGTTCTCTGTGCTGTAGCTGAAGGTATACTTGAAGTCACCGGTTAGCAGGCTGGCAGTGTGCTGGTGGGTCCCGTTGACGTCGAAAACGTACAGCTCCTGGGCATCAGGCGATGCCACCTCATACGTGTTGGCGCTGGAAGTCAGCGTCGGCCCGTTCCGGGTGATGGCCCGAATGCGGATGTTGCCCAGGTCTGCCACGTAGAGAGTGCCGTCGGGGCCCATCACCAGCGAGGACGGGCCGCTCAGCCTGGCGTCTTTGGCGTAGCCGTCCCCCGTCTGGTAGCAGTCGCAGTTAGCGTCGTTCTTGCAGTCGCAGTCCGAAGGCCCGCCGGCCAGGTGGGTTATCTCACCGTCGACCGACACCTTCCTGATGCGGCTGAACTTCTTCTCGTCTGTTTCGGCAATGAACAGCGCGCCGTGGTAGGACACGGCGATGGCCACGGCCGACTCAAGGGGCGTCAGCGCAGCCCTTTGACCTCCGGCCACCCCGCGGTCCATTCCGGCCAACGGGCAGTGGACGGGCCGACCTGCCGCGATGCTCACCTGGCCATTCTCGGTGATGCGCAGCACAACATTGTTTTCAAGCACATACAGAGAATTGTCCATGGGGCTGACGGCCAGGTCTGTAGGCCACTCTAAGATCACCTGCATGTTGAAATATCATTATTGACACCTTAGAGAGACAAGGTGTCACAGCCTGTCTCCACCAGTATACTGTGGTAGTATCATGTGGTGAAATGAGATGTCATCTCAGATAATGTAGGCCTATGTGATATGAGGATAGGGTCATTGCCTTAGGGCATCAATTATGACAATTTTATTGTCATGATTGTCAGTTGGCTCAGGAAAGTGATGGCGCTGACAACGTCCCAGGAGTGTGACATTGAGCCATTGCAGCCTCCCAGAAATGTGACACCATTTTGTCTGCTCATCACAAATGGTACTTGACACAGAAAAGCTAAATTACACCACTACAAATTATGCTGTCTATGAAATATCACAATGGCATTAGATGATTGTCTAAACCCCTTAAATAAACCTTCCTAAATCATAATTTATCCCAAACTGTGATTAATAAAGTAAAAAGACATCAGGGCCCTCAAGGCTATACACGATTCATCGTTCTCTGTGCCAATCACTGAGGCTGCCAGTCGGCCTATTAAAGAGACTGTGCCTAGGGATCTTACGGTCTGGCCAAAAACATGTTTGTGTCGGGTTATGAAATGGCTTAACCAAAAAAAAAAGAAAGAAAGAAAAGAAAAGAGGGACCCGCTTAATCCCGTTGGCTTTCTGTCTATCTGGTGGTTTGGGAACCCCCAAAAAAAGAAAAGAGTGACCCGCTTAATCCCGTTGGCTTTCTGTCTATCTGGCGGTTTGGGTCGTAGCCGGGGTACTGATAACAAAAATGAACACTGCTCTCTGTCGTGTAGCCTACAACGGACCACATGGGATAGGAGTAGGAGACCTGAATCCCTGTTCATATGTGACTCTCCACCCCAATTCACCACTTGTACCCACCCCTTAGGGGGACCTATACTATACTGTACTATACTATATATACAGTATACTATACTATATATATACTATATACTATACTATATGCCATGGAGTCCCAGCATCCGTTTAGATATGAAAAAAGCGTATTTTCTTCATTATTCATTTGAACCGTGTCAAGAGACTAGACTGTATGTTGATGGAGAGGAATGCAGATGGATATAAATGTTTGAGAGGAAAGAGCCAAAGTTATATTAAGGCAGTGTGACTTAGTGTCTTGTGACGGAGGGCTATATTTATGCAACCTCATTGCAAGGTAGAATGCAGATTTCCACTTTAGAATCACAGGAAAACCATTAGATTGATGAGCAGTGAAATCCCTTTGCTTAGCCTGAAAATACTGGCAGGCATGAATGATCCATAAATTCATTCTTATTATCATTACAATATTTGTCGGTGAATTCGCCTCCGGGACCCGTAGGCATCGTGGCTCTAAAAACAACAACATAATATCTTCTTGTGACCTTTTGTGAAATCAGTGTACCTAAAAGTACATTGTTCACTGGAGCTGCGTGGGAAGTACATGTGTTGTGCAACGCCCTGTAGGGTGTGTGATGACTCACGGACGAGCAGAGGGGGAGAAGCACAAGGTGGCGCTGATGAGCTTTATGAGTGCAGAGGGAGCAGAGATCTGGTGATATATATATAGATGAACGATCACCTGTTTGATATCCATGCTGACGTCACAGGTCAAAGGGCGTGCTGAAGTGAGGTCGTTGGAGCCCAGGACAGTGGAGATAATGCCGTTCTGGTCCACCTTCCGGATGGTGGTGCCGTCCACAAAGTATATCAGTCCGTTCTTGTCCACAGCGATACCTGTTGAAGCGATGGGGATGTATAACAAAAAGAGAAAACAGAAATGCTAACAGATAGACGAGGCAGACGTGACTCATCTCTGCTTGCATGACTCAATGGGACAGAACACGACGGATACATGTGTTGAGTTTGGCTTCCCATTATTCAGGTCACTGCAAAAAGCACGGCCATCAATAATTCACCTCCTGCTTTTCTGGTATTAAATAATTTCTGAGGGAGAAGTGGGAGAGGCAGTGTCCCTACTGTATAAGTGTGTTCCGCCAGCCTACGCGTCTCCACACAGCCTCAACTCGGAAAAATAGACCTCGCGGGTGTGGTGTCAATGAGTGGTGCGTTCTGAACATTGCCGGCTCCGACACCTGCAATCATCAGCAATCTGCACTCTCTCTGTGAAATGGACGGTTGAGGACGAGAGAAGGTGGGGGAGGGAAATGACAGCTTTGGCCAGTCTTAGAAGAGACGGGGTGAGCGACGGGCAGTTACCATGGTGACGCCAGCGGACTAAATTGTCCGACTGATTGAGTGTCAACTGAGGGCTCCAAGTTCCAGCTCTCTGGTGTGGAGTTGCAGTAGCCGTTTGTCCCTCGCAGGGAAAATACATTAGCAAGCTGCACCATGCTCCACATCTCCTCATGTCATTGTGCTCCTTAATAGAGACCGGCACCTATCGGAATACAACTAAGCCTTACATAAAATAGTGGGGATAAAATAGTGTTATGGTTTTGCTTCAAATCTAAAAGATTAAGGTTCATCACAAGAGATGTGCTGATGTAGTATTTATTATATAATTATGCGCTTAGCAAATGTAAAGGGTCTGAGTCTTCTTTATTGCCGGCTTTATCTCCAGAGTATGATTTCCCTTGTAATGAAATCTTTAAAAGAGTGTATGGGAGGTGAGTGGTTTGGTTTGACCTGTGGCTAGGCCTGTGGCTAGGCCTGTGCAAGATTGCTTTCTACTAAAACATTGAAGAGCTTGGGAGAGTGTGATGAGTTCTTGGGGGTTGGCTATTTGACAGTCTGGGAAATTCAGACAGATGAAAAGTGTCACATTTGAGCATAGTTCAAATGTCTGGGGGGGGGGGTTAACAGAGCCATCTGGTCTGTCCCTCCTCCCACTCTCTAGTTACACATTCACTCTTCCAGACTGCCTTTCAAAAGGAGCTGAAGTGAAGCCATTAGAGGTGGAGTTCAAACCTGGCACCCATCATTAAAACCAACATTATGTGGCTTCTCAACTTGAGAGCTCTAAGAATAGTGTGAGTTCCTGCCCCACAACAGGTGACAGACATCTACGCATAGGTTGTGGATAACACTGTCTCCAACACATATCAATCAATCAATCAAAGCTTTATTTATATAGCGCATTTCATACCCAGAGGCAACACAATGCGCTTTACAGAGAACAAGGGAGGTGGGCATACGACCCACCCCTACATATTCCAGAGGGAAGCAAAAAAACAGTAATCACCCGGGGGCCAGATAAGTGAGCTGTAAAAATTCTTCCCTGACCCCTCTCAACGAGGCGATCGAGCAAGCTCCAGGAGTATGTTTGTCTACCGGCTAAGAACATTTACAGAGCAACAAATAACATTAAATTACATTTTCAGAGTAAGAGAGGCTAATAACATCATAGGAGAGACATGGCAAACATTGGTGTATGTCTGTGTGTGCATAAATGTGCCTGGATGTGTGCATATCAAAGTGCCTCACTGAATCCAACCCCTTTTTTTGCACTGTGACCTAAGTGTGGGGTAATATATGGATATTATTATATATATATATAATATTGGATCATACCTTTGGGCTCAGTGAGCAGCGCCTCAGACGCCTTCCCTCCATCCCCACAATGAGTCTCGTCGAAGGGCAGACAGTGTTCCCCAGTGCCTGCAACCACCTCTGCATTGGACTGCAGGTCCTTGCTCCCAGTCAGAACCTTGGGCTTGTAGATCCTTCTGGAGTTGGTGTCCGACACATACAGCTGTCCCGTCTCTGGATCGGCCGCCAAGTAGTACCGGTGAGCAGGGTTGTTGCTGTCATCGAAGGATAATTTAATGACTGTGATTGGAGTGTAATATAATATGAGACTTTTGAAATTGGGCATGTCTTTCACATAATACTGAAAGCAAATGTCACATTAACCATGATAATGAACTGATTGAGAATTGTATATTTAGTGATTGTGAATGTTGGTGAGGATTGTGAGTAGGTTTTTTTCATAATAGAAGGCAATGGAGGTTTTGACTGAGGGAGGGAAGGGTGATCTAACGAGGCTTGACTGGAGCAGGATTGCACATGACAAAGCACCGATGACAAAGTGTGCCAGAACATTTCAATCCTTATCATTCCCCTGCGAGGGGGAACCTGTGGAAATTACCAGACTGATAGGTTTATGTTAATGACAGTCAACAACTGATGGTATTTCAAACGTGTTTCCTGCCATGGCGGAAATGGCTCACAGAGTTAAGGGTTTTCTTATACTTAATAGGTTTAATTGTAACTGACATATATAAATTACATTGTAATTGGCTTAAGGGGGAAAATGTACATACTTGGCCATGTACTGTATTGCTGACATGCTCTGAGGTGCCCCACATAGCTTATATACAATTATGTTAGTTTCATTCTGAGCTTATGTCAGCTTTTCTTTTTTGTCACAGTTCTTGAAGACATGCGCTAACTCATTCTGTAGGAGACAGATACATTTTTGAGGCATGCTTATTTGAAAATCAATGACCTAGCAGGTGCTCCAAGGGTAACAGGAAACATACTTGTTAAGTGTGAATAGCCCTTGTTATAGCGATACAATCAGATTCACTGCATGAGCTGATGTTTAACAGTACATTAATCAATACCGTTATGCTTTTGACACTTATGAATGGGATAGAATGAATGTGTGGGGTGAGTGAATATGTGATTGCATTAAAAAAGTGGGGGGGAAATAAAAATCTTTTATACAAACGGGGGTGATGCATGTGAAACAAAAATGCTCAAATAAATGCTCAAATAAAAACCAGTCACTATCAATTCTCTATGAAATGTATATTACATTACGTAACATTTTATGATTAAAACAAAACCTATGAGAAAATTAAAGTGAGAAGCAGGACAGCATGCGCTTGAAAAACCATGCACATACCTGTGTCTAAAATCTTTATTTCTTAGGGGAAGAAGAGAAAGAGAAAAGGGAAAGAGATATAGACAGATCATGAAACCGAGTGACTTAAAGGTTTTATAAAAACACTATATAAACTAGCAGATAGTGAAGATTTGTTGAGCAGAAATAGGAGAGTCTGTGGTTAGGAGTTAGGAGAGTCTGTGGTTAGGAGTTAGGAGAGTCTGTGGTTAG